>NW_006408536.1:29249259-29257196 GCF_000296735.1 Chrysochloris asiatica
GCCTTTTAGCCTTAGGATCAGGTTCTTTAAATTTCTCTAAATGCCATGACCGTAAATGAATGTCCCAGGAGTCTTTTAACGAGGATGTGAGAGTCGTGGAGGAATGATTTTGGGGGAAAAGTAGCCTGCCTGGTCTCAGCGTATTGTCCCTTGCCCACCAGGTTCACTGGTACTTGTATCTTTGTGGATGAGAAAGAGGTCCAGCATCCCAGCTTCCTCTAAGGGAAAGGAGGTGGTCTCAGGGTAATGCGCATTTGTGAATTGTCACCAGACACTGCAGGCTTCCACAGGACAAGAAGACTGGCAACTCTTCTTTCCTGTGACATTCTTTCTTTCTTTCTAGAATGTGTCTTGGAATGATATGAAATTCACAAGTTAATATTGAAGCACGATTTTTCGCACATCTCCCATCTGTTGTCATTGTTAACCGCTGTGAAGTTGGTCACCAATCATAGCGACATTGTATATATTGCCATCTAGGAATATCATTATTTCTGTCTATCCAGGACACAGTGTTATCCTTCACCAGGAGTCCTGGTGTGGTAATGTAGGATAAAGCACTGGACTGCAAGGTCAGTTTGAACCACAAGGTCAGCCATTCCAACTCACCAGCTGCTCCTCAGAATCAGGGTCAGTTTGAGTTGGAACCGACTCGATGGCACTTAAAAACATCAACAAAAGAGCACACAGAGAGTGTTAGTGCTACAGTGGGTTAAGTATTCACCTGCTAACTTCAAGGTCAATTGTTGGGCTCCATCAGTGGATCTACAGGGGAGAGATGAGGCTGTCTGTCCCACAAAGACACACACAGTGTGGGACACTCTGGAGTAGTTTTACTATGTCCTTCCTATGGAGTTCCTATGAGTTGGAATCGATTTAATGGCACTGGCTTATGAACATGTAGCTCCATCAAGTCAATTCTGACTCACAGCAACCCTGTAGGACAAAATATGACTGCCCACCAAGGCTGATGGAAGCAGACGGTGCCATCTTTCTCCCACAAAGCAGCTGGTGGGTCTGAACCACCGGGTTAGCAGCTGGCTGCTGTACCAACAGGGCTCCTTTGTGATGCTGTTTGCTGGTCAATGGTTTCAGGTGTGTGACATTTCCCCCTAATCTGATCTCAGTTAGACTTAGCTATAGATGCTGAGGTCCTTGAATACCTAGCCATGATCAGTCAGCCACCGTGCATGTGAACAGCAGGCTTTCTTCTGGACTTGTGAGGGGACCACATCATCTGACCCTCTTCCTGCCTCTGGGGTGGCACAGTTGGCCATTCTCTTGAGCCTCCTGTATTCCACCAGTGAATCATTTCCTGAAAGTCGTGCCTCTATCCACGAGGGATCTTTGTCTTGTTCGAGTCTACCCATGTGGATTTCACTTTATGGAGAACTCCCTTGTCTGGTTTTGGTGCCCTGGGGTGCCCTGCGTTGGGCTGCCAGGTCGGTTTGAACTGCAAGGTCAGCGGCTCACCAGCCTCTCCTCGAAAGCCCTTACACGGTTGCTATGAGTCGGAACTGACTCCACGACACTTTACGACAACATCTGGTTTTGGCACCAGGAATATTTTGGTAACAGTGAAATCGGCCGTTTTCCAGCATCGTCTTGCAGTTGACAAGAGTTTACATGACTCAGACACGATTCTTCTTTCAGGCTGCATTAAAGCTCAGCTGTGAGGCCATATGGGTCTGATGATCACATGGTTTTTTACCCCGGCATCTCCATAACTGCTTTTCAGCGCCTCCCAGGGTTATTTGTACTTTCAACTTTCTACCTCTCAGGCAAGGAATTTTGGATGTCTTTTCCAGGAAAGCAAGCAAGAATTCTCTTCAGGGTTCTCATCCTTACTGCCTCCTTGTTGTTGTTGTTAAGTGCCGTCGAGTCGGTTTCGACCCATAGCGACCCTGTATAGGGTTTCTGAGGGTGTAAATCTTTAAGGGAGCAGAAAGCCTCATCTTTCTCCCGCGGAGCGGCTGGTAGTTTCGAACCGCTGACCTTAAGGTTCACAGCCCGATTCGTAACCACTACGCTACCAGAGCTCCATTTATCTCTTAATGTCTTTCAGCTCTGTGACTCCATTACCTTTTTACTCATAACCTCATTTATGGTTTCAATCCCTCTTCTGAATTGCCTTTAGTCTAACTTGCTGCGAGTTTTATATTGTTTTATCGTGAATTAAAAAAAACAAAACATATACAGACATATTTATGGATTTCTGTTATGTTGGTGATTTCCACATGTTTGTATTCAGAGTCCTGGTGTGGCACTGTAGGATAAGCACGAGATTTCTTAGCCACAAGGTCGGTGGTCCCACACAAGCTCGTTATAAGTCAGAATTGACTCAACAGCAGTTAGCAACCACATTAATTTTTTTTCTCCTTTATTTTGCTTCTTAATTCTATTTTTTTCTATCTTCTTCATTGAATAAGTTGTTCGTTGATATTCTGCCTTTTTTCTTTTCAGAAAGTTCACTGTTGTGTGCTGATGAGTTGACGGTGAATGGTGGCAAACCCACAGGACAGAGCAGAATTGAGCTCCAGACTGTTTTCCAGACTGTGGTCTTTATGACAGCAGACAGCCAGGTCTTTCTTCCTCAGAGCCTCTGGGTAAGTGTGAACAACCTACCTGCGAACCCCAGGGTCGTCAGTTCGAACCCACCCACTGCTCCTTGGACATCTCATATAGGGCCGTTACGACTTGACTGCACTTAACAACAGCACCTTTCAGTTAGCTGCTGGGTGCGTAAACATTGTGCTACCAGGTTCCTTCATGAAAACATATGCAAAGATAAAACCCCAAACCCATTGCCATGGAGTGGCCCTATAGGATGGAGGAGAGCTGCCTCCATAGGGTTTCCAAGGTGCTGGAGTTCAGCGTTGGGCTCCTAACCACAAGATTGGCTGTTCAAACCCACCAGTCACTCTGAAGGAGAAAGATGAAGCCGTCAGCTCTTATAAAGATTTACAGTCTCGGAAACCCCATGCAGAGGTTCGTTTTGAGTCGGAAACAACTCATTGGTTGTGTTTTAAAAATAATCTTTACAGAAGCAAAGTGCCATCTCTTTCTCCCTCAGAGTGTCCGGTGGATTCGAACCAGTGACCTTTTGAGTAGCAGCTGAACCCTTATCTACCACGTCACCAGGGCTCCTTAGGGAGCTGTCCGTGTGTGAGTCATGCAGAATTTATCCTGTGACTGTTTCCTGGGCCACATGGCATTTCTCTTTAATAGAAAGAATCTCGACTCACAAATGTATGGCCCTGGTGTTCATGTTAAAACCCCACCTCGTTTGTTCACGAAAGTGGTGTGTAGGCTCTGGACACTTCAGATCTGATCACTATTGCCTTTGACCAAATCAGACTCCAGGCTCCTTAGCCGTAACAGTGTCCAGGCACAGGGGTCGGGTCTGACCTTCTCTCTGTGTCACGGCTTGTTCCAGCCGCCAGACCTGCTCGGCCTGAGCTCATGGTGCTGTGCTGACCAGAGATTCAACAGCTCAGTCTTAACCAGGGGCCTACAGACTGATGAGTAAAGTCAGCTCCCGCTCCTCTCAGGGAGACACTTAGGTGTCTGCTCTGCACCGCCTCCTGCAGGTCCCCGGTGGGATTACGCTCCAGTTGACCACAGTGTTAAGTAGCTGGATACCAGCGAGCACCCTTTACTGCTTCATCCCTTTGTCGTACCTCCTTCCCTCCCCGTTTATGTCTCCTTGGTTCACACCTCAAATCAATTGCTTGCATGCAACTATGTGTCTGAATGTCTTCTCCTGAGACACACACATACTCTCTCACACATCGTGTTTAGTCACCATCGTCTTTCATCTCTCATTGCTGTTTCTTGTTATTGAGTTAGCACCGACTGGTGGCCTTAACCAAGACACCAAAACCACTGCCATCGAGTCGAATCTGAGGCATAGCCACCCTATGTGGGGTTTCCGAAACTAGATCTTTATGGGAGCAGATAGCCTCATCTTTCTCCAGATGGTGGCCTTGGTTGCTCTTCCTGTTAAGTGCTGTCCTAGCGGCCACGTATAAGGTTTCCGAGGACAGGCTGGTGAGTTTGAACTTGCTTATCCTACAGCCCCACAGGTACACCAGCTTCACCTCACCTGCTCCTGTGCCGTCTTCATGGTCTTTGATGTGGCTGTTGGGGTGTTCTCGTGTTTTCGCTGATGCTCTACTTTAACAACCCTGTTAGCCGCTGTCAGACCCAGCCCCTTTTGCAACACATCAGACCTGCTCCATACAGCTTGCTTGGTTGTAATCTTCTGGTAAGCAGCGTATTATAAACTCTTTGCACTACCCCAGGCTCCTCATGGTATTATTTTATTTTCCAGGATAGAAATAGTTGGAATCCTTGCAGTAACATTCTTTGGTGAGAACTGCCTAGATTTCCAGAAGACAAGACCTGTATTTGAATACAGATTGCAACCTGGACTTTTGAATCCAGTCATGGACTATCCTGTTAGGCATGTTGGAGTAAAATGCCTTTGCCAAGTGTGTGAACTATGACACACCTCAAAGGGGGTCTTCCTCAGCCTTGTTTTCACCCAGTAAAGCTTCTCAAAGCCACGGCTGACACAGATGAGGAATTCTCCTGATAAGGCTGAGACTTACTTATGCTTGGCTGGAATGGAGATTGTCTCAGTTTCTCCTTAAGCAACAGCTAACAGCAGAAATCCAAATTGGGACTGTGCAGTTGAGTGCTTCCACAATCTCTCTTTGGAGAAGTAAACAGTAACATGGAGAGACTGACATGGGGTTAGGTGTTGTCGAATTGGTTCGGAGTCACAGCGACCCCACGTACAACAGGGGTCCCTGCACCATCCTCACAACCGTTATATCTGAGCCCAATGCTGCTGGCTTTTGAAATGCGGGGGGCTTGAGGTTGGGCTGCTAACCACAAGATTGGCAGTTCAAACCCATCAGCCACTCCTAAGGAGAATTATGAGGCTGTCTGTGGTCCTAAAGATTTACAGTCTCAGAAACCCAATACAGGGTCACTATGAGTCAGAACTGACTCAAAGTCACTTAACAACAACAAAACCACCATCAGGAGAGAGGTGAGGCTGCTGATCTCATTGAAGGCCTTCCTCTTTTTCACTGATCCCCACTGTTCCAAGCAAGACGTCCTTCTCCAGGGACTAGCCCTTCCTGTGAACATGTCCTAAGCATATGACACAAATTCCCTAAGGTAGACTTCCAACGTTGTGTTTGTGAAGGAGCCTTTTGCTGTAATTGTCCCAAGAAAGATTTGTGACTTCTTCCCGCAGTCCAAAGTACATTCAATATTCTTAGGCAGCACTATGACTCAAATGTATCAATTCTCCTTTGGTCTTCCTTATTTTCATAGAAGATGATTCAAAATGCAGTTGCAGCAATACATCACCAGGGAACTGTCAGCAATTCAAGGCATATTCAAAGAGAAAGTGGAATGAGAAGGGTAGTTGCTGATTTCGGATGGATCTTGGCTGAGTGGGTATTCCATGGGTACTCTTGTGAAACCTATAAACAGAGCAAAAGGATACTGCATCGTTTTAAACTTGCAAACGTGTGCGCCAGGGTTGTATTCCTTAAACACATTTCTCCAATATTCATGTGCAGCAAATAATCTGAGAAGATGCATTATATGAAGAACATGGCATTAGGATTGGAGGAACACTCACTAACAACCTGCAATATGCAGATGATACCGCCTTGCTTACTGGAAGTGAAAATGACTTAAAATACTTACTGATGAAGCTCAAAGATCACAGCCTTCAGTATGGGTTACAATTCAACATAAAGAAAACACAAGTCCTCACCACTGCACCACTAAAGGGCGTCATGAAAAATGGATAAAAGATGGAAGTTGTCCAGGATTTCTTTTGACTTGGGTCCACAACCGATGTTGTTGGGTCCCCAAGAGATGTCACCTTGAGGACCAAGGTCACCATGAATTGGAATAGACTCTGCTGCAATTGGCGGTCATCATTGTAAAGTAGAAAACATCCTTCAGAGGTTCTCCATCGCATTTCCTGATGAAAAATGGCAGATGCCCAGTAGGCAGTATTTTCTAGTCCCTTTAGGATGGTCGAGCATTCCTATTCAATCTATATGCTGAATAAGCAATCCAAGAAGCTGGATTATATGAAGAAAAACAAGGCATCATGATTGAAGGACCTGTGAGATCTAGCTATTAACAACCTGTGATATCTAGAAGACACAATATGTTTTGCTGAAATACTTTTTGATGAAAATCAAAAGACTACAGCCTTCCATATGTGTTCACCTCAATGCAGAGAAAACAAAAATCCTCACAGTTGGACCAATAAACAACATCCATATAAATGGAGAAAAGATTGAAGGTGTCAAAGACTTCATTTTGCTCAGATCAATCATCAACACTCATGGAAGCAGCACTCAAGAAAGCAAATGACGCATTGCATTATGCAAATCTGCTACACAGAGCAAAGATGTCAATTTGAGGACTAAGGGGTGCCTAACCCAAGCCAGGCATTTTCAGTAGCGTCGTATGCACGTGCAGTTTGGACAATCAATAAAAAAGACAGTAAAAGAATCAAGATTTGAATTATGGTTTTAGTAATGAGTATTAAACGTACCACATACTGCCAGAAGAACAAACAAATCTGTGTTGTAAGAAGTACAGCCAGAATGCTGCTGGGAAGCCAGCATGGTCGGACTTCATCTCATATTTGGAAAATGTTATCAGGAAGGACTACTCACTAGAGAAGGATGTCATGCTTGGAAAAGTGCAGGTCCAAAGACAAAGAGGAAGACCCCCCAATATAATGGATTGGCACATTATCAGCAGCAATACGTTCAAACGTAACAACAATTGTTAAGAATGACACAGAACCAGGCAGTGTTCCAACCAGTTGTGGATCGGGTGGTTATGAATTGGAATGGCTTCAACACCACCTAACAAGAGCAACAACCGGTGTTCCTGTTGCCATGGGTCATAGAATAGACGGGGTCATAGGGGTTAGGACTGTTTCCTTCTGCCATCTCCACTTGAGTGGTCCTTACAGACCTTGAGGCTCTAACTCAACAATTGCCAATACTTAGAAAGGAGAGAGACACACAGGGACATGATGCTCACACAATGCTCTCTGGTCTTCCTCTAGGGCTCTGAGAGGAATCACAAGAGCATGTCCGTTTTAAATTGCTGAGTCTGTTTGGGAGTCAGTTTTACTGGAGTTCTTCACCCGCAAGCAATGCATACACACAATGCTGCTCACAGAATTCCTCCCATTCCATCAAAAACTAGTCAGAGCAAGTAGCCTGACTAACTCTTTGGGAATGATGTTGAAATATTTTAAGTATTTTTCTTTTTGAAACGGATCATAGTACATTCATTTGTAGTTATATAGAATATACCACGGACTCCCAGGAGAACCAGCAAATCTAATTGAAAGAAGTCTAGCCTGGGAAGATGGTGAGATTTCATCTTATGTACTTTGGACATGTTATCATCAGAAGGGACCAGGCCCTGGAGAAGGACACTCTGCTTGGTAAAGTGGAGGCTCAGCGAAAAAGACTGTCTTATGTTCTTCACTTGTCTAATGCTGCTATAACAGAGATACGACAGCGGATGGCTTTAACTAAAAAGGTTAAGAGTTCAAATCCAGAGTACCCACTCTGGAGAAAGGTCCATGTGCTTCAGAGGAGGAACATGCTCCATAGGGTTCTCAGTGGATGATGTTTCATAAGTAGATCCCACTCGTGGTGCCCCATGTGTGTCAGAGGAGAACTGTGCCCCACAGGGTTCTCAGTGGATGATTTTCATAAGTAGATTCCACTCATGGTGTCCCCGTGTGTGTCAGAGTAGAACTGTGCTCACAGAGTTCTCAGTGGATGAGTTTTCATGAGTAGATTCCACTCCTGGTGCCCCATGTATGTAAGAGTAGAACTGTGTCCACAGGATTCTCAGTGGATGAT
>NW_006408536.1:29257796-29264141 GCF_000296735.1 Chrysochloris asiatica
ACAGGGTTCTCAGTGGATGATTTTTCATAAGTAGATCCCACTCATGGTGTCCCTGTGTGTGTCAGAGTAGAACTGTGCCCCCACAGGGTTCTCAGTGGATGATTTTTCATAATTAGACTTCACTCATTGTGCCCTCTTCTGTTTCAGAGTAAACTTGTGCTCCACAGGGTTTGATCTGAAGCTGGCAGACTCTAACTGCTTGTCAAGAGGGGGTTGAACCAAGCCCTCTCTCATGTTATGGAAACTCTTCCTATATTCATTTTAATACCAGGAGATAGGTACTCTATGAGTTCAAAACCACACTGTAGTTGATCTGGAGACCCAGGCATCGTGACTCCTATTGCCTTTGTGGTTGGTGAAGGCTTGTGAGTTGTGTGTATCTGGTCAGTGCTGGCACGGGACTATGAACTCAGCTTAAAAAGACCCCATATCTCTGTCTCTAGGAATGTGGTAGCATGTGCAGACATGACCACAGATCACTTCCATGCTGTGCTTGAAGTCCTCCTGTGTACTGGGCAAAGATGTCACTTGAAGGGCAAATGCCATGGTATCGTCAATCACCTCATATGCATTTGAAAGGTGGACAACGGATAAGGAAGACCTGAGAAGAACAGGTGCATTTGAATTACGGTGTTCGGCAAAGAATACCGAGGTACCATGGGCTACCAGAAGAACCAATAAATCTTGAAAGAAGCTCCTTGTAAGACAGGATCTGATACTTCATCTCTCCTACTTTGGGTGTGTTATCGGGAAGTATCAGTCCCTGGAGACGGACACCATGCTCGGTAAAGTGGAAGGTGAACAAAACATAGGAAGACCCCCAACTAGATGGATTGGTACAGTAGCAGCAGTAATGGGCTCAAACATAAGAATGGTAGTGAGCACGGGGCAGGACTGGGCAGGGTTTCGTCCTGTCACACACAGAGTTGCTATGAGTCCCACTTGACTTAAAGGCACCTGACAACCACAACAAGTACTGGGCATTATAGGACCTCTAAGAGCACAGGGTTAAGTGTTCAACTACTAGCTGGAAGGTCAGCAGTTCAAACTAAATATCAGCTCCTTGGGAGAAAAGATCTAGTGATCTGCTCTATAAAGACTTCACCCTAGAAATCTCTACGGGGCAGCGTTCTACTCTATGAGTCACAAATGACTGAATGACACTCAACAACAGCAACTGGACAAGGTGAAACCACAGAGGAGGGACAGCAACAGTATCCTGGGATTCAACTTGGAACTCAAATTATGGGCATAAAACTGTTTTATAATAATAATATTAATAATAATAAGCAAAGGTTATAAATACTATTATGCACACAATTGTGCAATAAGAGTGGTCCATGAGCAAATGCGTGGATAGATAGATATGCAGGCTGAGTGAGTATGGGAAGGAGAGTGGGAGCACACCCACAAATGCATAGGGTTGACAGAAGATGTTTACACATGATATTGACCTTTGCTGAAAATATATTCATGAATGTGGTGGAGTAAACAAGGGTAAAGTTAGGACAACTTCTCAACATTATCAAACACCTTAAAGAAGTGAGTTTCCAGGTCTGGGGGCTTAGGATCATCCTCTCAGGAAAACACCACGGTGCATGAGCACAACACAGTTCACAGACACCATGTCCTACATCTGTCCTGGGTGAGCAGTGACTGGGATCTTCACAGCTCGTGAGCATCCATCAAGGGGCAGCTATTGGTCGCTCCCTGGTCCGAGCAAAGACGATTGATGAAAACTGAAGATGCTTGTACGGATGAGCCCAGTGGACGAATGGACTACGTGAACACCAGTCTCCACCACCCTGAGACCAGAGGAACTAGATGGTGCCCGGCTGCCACTACCAACTGCTCAGAAAGGGAGCACATTGGAAGGTTCTGGAAAGAGTAGGAGAAAATGTGGAACAAAACTCAAAATCATAAAAAAAAGACCACGCTTACTGATTGGATAGGGACTGGTAGAGGTCCTGAGACAGTGGTCCTTGGTCACCTTTCAGGTCTGGAAATGAACTTACCACGTGACTCAATTTTCAAACAGTAGACTTGTCTATACAGGGCCAATTCAGCAGGGAGGGACACACACAACTCAGAATAACCAACCATTTGAGGTCAAAAGGACAGCATTGACCCTGGGACCAAGTTCAGGAGACGTAGCAAAGAAGCAGGGATGGAAGTCCAGGGAGGAAGGGAGATGACTGATGTCTCATAGTGGGAATTTCACGCAATGAGATGAAACAAAATATGTATGCACTCTTGAGTGGAGAGCTGATCTGCTCTGTAAACCTTCACCAAATTCACAATAAAAAGTTTTGTGTTTTTAAAGCAAAGGTTGCTCAAAATTATTCATTTACCCATTCTAGTACAAGTTCACCTGGTTTCTAGGAGTTCAGATTCAGAAATGCACAATACATACAAGGTAGAAGCGACTCTTCCAATGAAAACATGACATCCTTTTCAGAAACCATGAAATCCTGCCAAAGAGGGTAGACCTGAGGGCTGAGAAAGATCTCCTTAGTTTGAGTCCAATTTTTATAGTTCTATTTCATCCTTTGTTTTGTCACGAATACCACATGTTCGGGATGCGTATTTAAACACACTTCCAAACGCAATTCAGGTTAGTATTGGATAAGTTTGGGGTGATCTTACTTTTGGGAAAAGTCACTCCTCTAGTGTTCTGAATAATGCAGAAGTAAAAGTTCAGGAGATTCAAACTGAACTTGAAAAGTTTTCCCCTTAGAAAGTAGAAAGGCAACATTAGTATTAATAGTACTTCAACTATGGAGTTAAACATTAACCTTTCTCACTTAAAGGGAAACTTAATAATGCGTACAAGAGTGATGCACAGTAGAGGCTCCAAACCATAAATGATAAAAGACAGCAAAGCTTTTATGTTTTTAACTTGACTAAAAATCAGAATATTCTAAAAGGGTTTTTTTTTTAATTAAATGTTTTTATTTTGCATTGAGTGAAAGTTTACAGGGCACATCATCACCTTCACATTCAACCATTCATATAGCTTGTTTCATTACATTGATTATTATCCCCTCCATATATCATCAGTTAACTGTGTTTCTCTCTATCCTCTTTAGCTTTTTTTTTTGGATTGGGGGGGGAACTTGCCTTTTTGGAATTTACAGTCTCGGCTTTTAGGGAAGGTTTTTACATTTGTCTGTGGATATCCAGGGCTCATGTATGAGATTACTAACAAGCATTACTGAATAATCAGATGAGGGACAGTTTGCTATGTCTACTAGGTAGCTAGAGTCTGATCCTCAGAGCCTATGGTTTGGACGGTCAACAACGCTTGGGCCCACAGGGGCTTGGCCTCCTGACCGGGTCTGCACTGTCTGCATCTGGATCCTCCTTATTTATTGATTGTTTAAGGGATGCTGCCTGTCTTAGGTGGTCAGTGCGAATTCCTCAGTCTTACCAGTCATTGAGACTCATTGCAGCATGGCAATGGCTCTGTCTTAAGTAGCCGAGGTTCCACGTGATCCTTACCCGTCTCTGGCCACACGTCCAGCATAAACAGCCGCCATCCGAGGAAGGCAGGGAGGGAGGAGATCAGCTGGGGACCCCATGCGCAAGACGTTGCCGGCCCACCACCTGCTCTAAGGTGACCAAGCAGGATCACTATGCTGAGGTTCAATCAAGTTCTTAGGGGATCTTACTCTCTAGCAGGGGTAGCAAATTAGTAGCCATTCAGTGTTCACTTTGAGAATTACTTATATCATAAATTTGAGCATGTAGCTGATGAATATCCCCAGACAAGCTAAAAGGGGTTTTTATAAAGTTTAATTCTATTAACCTTCAGCATGTGGTTTCTAGGCTGATTTTATTGAAAGGATGAACTCTTGAGCGTGTTGTCACAGCATCTTGTTGTCAAGTGCCGTCGAGTGGGTTCCAGCTAATAGTAACTCTATAGAGAGTTTCCAATGCGCCGCTGGTGGGTTGGAACCGCCGACCTTGTATGTAGCAGTCCAATGCTTATTCTACAATGCCGCAGCAGTACTTGGTAATTCATCATAAATACTGTACTCCCATGTATGGGACGCAGAAAGTAATGAGCGTCATGTTGTTGTTGTTAACTGTTGTTGAGTCAGTTGTGACTCATAGCGATCCTACATAGGAGAGACTGATGAGTTTGGGGAGACCTTCCAGTTAGCAGTCCAGTGCTTATCCTATAGAGCCACACCAGGGCTCCTAAGCATGTCCTAAGAGAGGTGTATGCAAATGACTATGAGCTCCAGAGGAAGAAGCAATCATTTCTTCCTCTAAGTACCAAAGACATCTTCATTGGTGAGATGATTAATTCTGGGTCCTCTTGGCTGGGTAATGGCGTCCAGCTGTCTGAGCAAGCACTAGTGAGTGCAGTGTTGTTGGGGGTATCTTGTAGATGTGACTGACTTTATCGGTTGTCCCTACGAAAAGGAAATGGCCTTGGATTAAGTGAGTGTATCTCATCCAATCAGTTGAAGGTTGTAGGTGCAAACAGTGAGGTTTCCTGGTGGAGAAGAAATTCTCTTTCAAGACTGTCGCATCTTGCTGGAGTTCCCAGTTGGCTTGCCTTCTGGATTTTGAACTTGGGATTTCTTAAAATTCTTTCTTTTTTACATGAATAAAAACTGCATTCAAATTGTCGTCAAGTCAGTTTCAACTCATGGTGACCCCATGTGTTACAGGAGAGAATTGTTTCATAATAGTCGGTGGTTCGAAGCCACCAGCTGCTCCACAGGAGAAGATGTGGTGGTCTGCTTCCGTAAGGATTTATAGTACTGGAACTCAATGGGACAGTTCCCCTCTGTCCTACCAGCTTGATATGAGTTAGAATCAACGCAATGGCAGTGGGCTAGCTTGTGTTTTCATCATCTTTATGGATGCAGATGGGCAGACCCTTCTTCTGAGGTGCCACTGGGTGAGTGTGGACTGAGAATGTTCCGATTAGGAGTTGAGTTCAAGGCTTTTGTGCTGCCTGGGACCTTTGTACAGATACACATTTCCTGTTCGTTTTCTTTCTTTGGAGAACTATAACTAATAGAATTGGGTTGCCTGTGAAGAGGTAAAAAAAGGAAAATGGACAGATATAAGGGCCACCCTCAGCACGAAGCCTTCAGAGTCCTGGTGCGTCACTATAGGATAAACAATGGACTGTTAACTGATAGGCCAGTGGTTCAAATCCACTAGCTGCTCCTCAGAAACCCTATAGAGGGTCAGTGTGAGTAGAAAGTGACTCAACAGCACTTATCAACAACAACAGCCTTCAATAACTAATTGGGAAGGGGAAGCCAGTTTTACCTATGGGTTTTCTAACCTATGGGTTTTCTAAAGGGGAAAGAGAATGTGTGAGGTTGATTTGTAATTCAACTGCAAGAAAATGTCAGAAGTGTAGTGAAATATTATATATATATACACACACACACACACACATATACATATGTGTGTGTGTGTGTGTGTGTATATATATATAAATGTGTGTATATATGCTTGTTGTTGTGAAGTGCCGTCAAGTCAATTCTGACCCATAGCAACCCTGTATAGGATTTCCAAGGAGCAACTGATGAGATTGAACCACCAATCTTGCAGTTCAAACGACTTTGCTGTCTGACTCATTAGGCCACAGCGCCACACCAAGACTCCATATGTATATATACATACAATGTATGCATACATAAAGTGTGTATATATGAAATGTGTATAAATAAAAAATGTGTACATATATAACTTCTATACATACATAACTTCTGTACATGCATAAAATGTGTACACATATCACTTCTGTACATGTATAAAATGTGTACACATATCCGTTCTGAACATTTATAAAATGTGTTCACATATCACTTTTGTACATGTATAAATGTGTACACATATCACTTTCGTACGTGTATAAAATGTGTACACATATTACTTCTGTACATGTATAAAATGTGTACACATATCACTTCTGTACATGTATAAAATGTGTACACATATCCTTTCTGTACATGTATAAAATGTGTTCACATATCACTTTCGTACATGTATAAATGTGTACACATATCACTTTCATTCGTGTATAAAATGTGTACACATATCACTTCTGTACATGTATAAAATGTGTACACATATCCGTTCTGTACATGTATAAAATGTGTTCACATATCACTTTCATACATGTATAAATGTGTACACATATCACTTTTGTACGTGTATAAAATGTGTACACATATCCTTTCTGTACATGTAAAAATGTGTACACATATTCGTTCTATACATGTATAAAATGTGTACACATATCACTTTCATACATGTATAAATGTGTACACATATCACTTTCGTATGTGTATAAAATGTGTACACATATTA
>NW_006408536.1:29264451-29269369 GCF_000296735.1 Chrysochloris asiatica
TGCACATGTATAAAACGTGTACTTATAAAAAGTGCCTAGAGTTGCTGCGTCACAAGTGACTGGAAGGCAGTGACTGTGTTTGTTTTAAACAATTTACATCTAGTGAATGAACGGCTGGTCCAGCTTCATTGTGCAATGCATGGCTTCTTGTCACAAATGCCAGCGTTCCATCATAGAAAAAGGCTCACTAAATATGTCTGCGATTCAGTTTCCAGGAAGTGGGAGTTGAGATAAGGCAGAAAGAGCTCATAAAATACATCCTGCCATAAACTGCTGTGTTTTTGTGCACATGGATGTTATCAGAGCGACTGTGACTCTTCCCTGGCTACACTGGATGTCTGAGAGCCACATCGTCCACTCCCTGCCCAGCCCTCTCTAGTTTCTGTTCCTTCGTAATGCCCGTGAATCAAAAGGTTGGAAGTTCAAACCCACCAGCTAGCTCCTCCTCGGTAACCCTATACAGGGTTGCTATGAGTTGGAACCAACTTGACAGTATTTAACAATGGCGACAGTTATTCTGAGTCCTGGTGTAGAACTGCAGGATAAACACTAGACTGCTAACTTCAAGAATGGTGGTTCAAACCCACCAGCTGCTCCTTGGAAATCCTGTATATGGGGTCGCCACGAGTTAGAACTGACTTGAAGGCACTTAACAACAACAACAACCCGTTCAGCTGAATCCAAGTGCAGGACCTTGTGGTGATTTCCTTCTGACTTCCCTTTCAGGTCTGGCTGCTGTCCTGAGGCCTTCAGTTGGCCTCTTGCTAGTCCAGTGGCCCTCAGAGAATTAACATAGGCCTGAAGCTGCTCACTTGGCTTTGGTGGTTCTTTGCAAGAAAGCAAAGAATGTTGTTGCCTTTTGGAATGTTCCAGTGGTAAAGGAGGGGACAGCCATCTCCGCAGGTGGAAAGCAAAATGATGTGTCCCCTCACTGTTTAGTAACGAACACGTTTCCCCCAGAGGCGGAGGGCCAGCAAGCAGCAGAACCCCGGACTTACTTGTGTTTACTATCGAAGCTCAAGTCAGCTGTTTCATATGCGCTTCACACAACTCTGAGGTGTAACTAAGCACATCAATTAATGAAATAAACACAAGGAAACCACTCTTACCCTGCTGGTGACTGGGCCCGCATCCCTGTCAGAGGACTGTGCATTTGAAAAGAGACTTTGATTTTGCAAGATGGGGTTGTGGGGTTGGGAGAGAGAGAGGCCAGCCATACTTAGATGTAGATACTTAGATGTGATAAAAACTTGTGAAACTGTTCACTACAGCTTACATAGTAAGCACAAGCAAGTCCTTGTTTACCTTGTTTACTGGGCAATCCAACAATGGTTTTCCCATCACCCTGTAGCTGTGAGACCCCTTATGGTCAAATCAATCATAGTGTTCCTGTTAGGTGCTGCTGAGTATGTTCCGACCCACAGTGACTTCACATAGAACAGATGGGCACTCGGCCTGGTCCTGCGTGGGCCTCACCACTGTTTTGTTTGAGCCCACAGTTGTAGCCACGATGTCAATCCATCTCCCGAGGGTCTTTCCCTTTGTGTCTGAACCTGTACTTTACCTAGCATGATGCCCTTCCCCAGGGACTCATCCTTCCTGATGACATAGCCTGATGTCACTTGAATGAAAAATACAAACTAATAGTGCTGTGAGTATCCACGATGGTTTCACTTCCTTCAGAAGTTGTAAGGAAGAGTTAGTCATTACAAGACCCTCTCCTATGTCCAGAGAAGGCCAGGGAGACAAGCCATGTTTCTATTGGCTGCTGACCCAGAGTTTGACAGTTTGAACCCACCCAGAGACTCGGTGAAAGAAAAGATTTGGAGATGCACTTCCATAAAGACACCAGGCGAGGAAACCCTACGGGGAGGTTCTTGTCAGTCACATGGGGCTGCCATCCATCAGAAGTGTATGTTGAGGGAAGGCCATAGAGAGATGCTAACTGGTACTTACTTCTCTGTGGAGTTGTTGTTGTTGTTGTTATGTGCCGTGGACTCATAGTGACCCTGTACATGGTTTCTGAAGCTGTAAATCTTTACGGGAGCAGAACGCCTCACCTTTCTCCTGCGGAACAGCTGGTGGTCAGTAGTTCCGAACTGCTGAACCTGAGGTTAACAGCTGATTTGTAACCACTATGCTACCAGAGCTCCTTTCTATTTTGAGTAGAATTTACAAATTCAAAGAGAACAAATGATGCAATGGAGAAAGAAATTGATACTTTTAAGACATTTAAGAATACTCTAATTGCCCGCCATTTTTCTTTTGTTCCGTCTTGAATATTTTAAATTAAAAATCAATTAACAACCAGATGACAAAAGCATCTATTTACCAATTTTGTTGTTGTTGTTAAGTGTCAAATCGCTTCCAACTCATAGAGACCTTGTGTAGGGTTTCTGAGGAGCAGCTGGTGAGCTTGAACTGCCATCCTTGGGGTTCAAACCAACCTTGTAGTTCAGCGCATTAACCTGCAGCACCACACCAGGACTCCATTTACCAATATGTTTTTGTTGTTGTTAAGTGCCATCAAGTCAGTTCCGACCCAAAGCGACCAGGTATGGGATCCTGAAGAGCAGCTGGTGTGCTTGAGCTGCCAACTTTGCAGCTCAAACCGACTTTGCAGTCCAGTGCATTATTATAAACGAGTCCTATTTAGAGTCCGGGTGTGACGCTGTACGATCAGCACTGGATAGCTAACTGAAAGGTCGGCATTTCAAACCCATCGGCTGCTCCTTGGAAACCGTAAACAAGGTCACTGTGAGTAAGAACCGAACCGACGATGGCATTTAGAAAGCGCATTTGGAATAGAACTGACTCTTAATGTGAAAACAGAGACTTCTGATCTATTGACAACAAAGCCCTTTGATTTCTTTCCCTTTCAACAATGTTTACTTCCATGTAAGATGCTACCATAATGTTTAGTAGAGTATGTTGTTGTTGTTATGTGCCGTGGAGTCGGTTCCGACTCATAGTGACCCTATACAGGGTTTCCGAGGCTGTCAATCTTTACGGGAGCAGAAAGCTTCATCTTTCTCCTGTGGAACCGCTTGTAGTTTCGAACTGCTGACCGTGAAATTAGCAGCCCGATTCGTAACCACTACACTACCGTAGCTCCTTTTAGTAGAGCATAAATATTGTATATTTTCAGCTAGATGGAAAGAAAGTAAGGATTAAGGCTCTACATACAAGAGGGCTTCAAAAAATTGGTAGAAAAACAGAATTAGAAGACAATGGAATTTCTCATGAACTTGTGAGGCTCCCTCCTACAACTTTTCCTTTGAACATAGTTATATAGTTTTTTAGATGTTTTGAAACCTTCAAAATAACTTGTATGAACGGAAGCCAAGCAGGTTCTCCCCTACTTAAAGTTCTTCAAGATAGTTTTCAAGAAGCTAAGTGCAAAACTGATACTGATTTCTTTAATCAACAACTCTCTGTATTTATTCTGAATTTGCCCCATCGAAAGATCTGTAGAGACTTCTAGCACTATTGAGATGGTGTAATAAACCAAGATCCAAAAAGCATGTTAGAGAAAAAACAAATTCATTACAAATTCATTACTAACTCATTCCGAGCTAACAATGTGATGAAGATTTTAGACTGGCCTATGACAATGACATTATGGATTGAATTGTATCCCCCCAAAATATGTGTTGTAAGTCCTTAACTCTATGCTTACGATTCAGCTTCTGTTATGGTGCTGTAGGACCAGCTCTGGACTGCAAACTACAAGGTCAGCAGTTCAAATCCACCAGCTGTTCCTCAGAAACCCTACATAGGGTTGTTATGAGTCGGAACTGACTCTACAGCATTTAACAATAACAACAACAAATGCTTATGGTTTGTACCTCTAGTGGGGTGATGTAAGATCAGCATTGGATTGCGAACCACAGGGTCAGCAGTCCAAACCCACAAGCTGCTCCTTGGAAACTCTACACAGGGTTGATTTGAGTCAGCAATTGACTTGATGGCAATTAACAACAAATCTTTATGGTTTTCATTGCGTTGTTACTGTTGTTGTTAAGTGCCGTCGAGTAGGTTCCGACCCATAGCAACCCTGTATAGGGTTTCCAAGGAGCAGCTGGTTCAAACCATGTGGTTCAAACGGCTTTGGCTTTGCAGTCCGGCGCATTAACCCACAGTGCCACCCCAGGACATTGGGACTGGGTTATCTTTGTTATGTGACTGAGGAAGGATTTATAGAGTGTGTATTTGAAGCCAATCTCTTTTGAAGTATTTGTTGTTGAGTGTCTTTGGGGCTCTGTGTAGGATTTTAGAAGTAGCAGCTGGTAAGACACAAAAGAGATTAAATAAGCAGAGAGAAACAGATGCCAAGACATCTACAAGAAACCAAAAGGCAGAAGATGAACAGATAGGTATTTTCCTCCAGGGCTGAAAGAGACAGAAAGCCTTCCCAAAGAGCTGACACTCTGAATTAGAACTTTTTGGGGTGCACTGGGTTAAGTGTTGGCCTGCTAACCAAAAGGCCAGTGGCTAGAAGCCAGCAGCTGCTCTGCAGGAGAAAGATGAGGCAGTGGCTTCTACAAAGATGGCAGCTTAGGAAACCCGATGGTGCAGTTACCGTCTGTTCTGTGGGGTCACCACTAATCAGAATTTTGTTGACTTAGTGGCTGTGAGCAGCCTCCTCAACTGAGAGAAGACAAATTCCTGTTTGTTAAAGTCATCCACGTGTGGCCCTGCTGTTAGCTCAGCACTAGCTGCCTAAGACAAAGAAAAGCGTCACATGTCATTTGAAAGGTCTGACCACATCTATTATATTTAACCAGGAAACCAGAGTGGCAAATTAAGACCACACTCTCCCTTATGATCCTGCAGTCATGAATGATCAATACCAGTACTCGTTCTGAAAAAGTCTGAATGCAAACTCGGTAGTGATCCAGCAGAACGAAACCCTGCC
>NW_006408536.1:29270289-29287451 GCF_000296735.1 Chrysochloris asiatica
ATGTTCTGTTCGAACATCTGCCTCTTGGTCCAGGTACAGATTCCCATGAGCACAATTAAGTGTTCTGGCATACTCATACTTCGCAATTGGTGAGCATGTAGCTGTAACTAATAGGTGAAAATGGGGACCTTTTGTGATTTTGAGTGGAAAGAGCGTGTAGAAGAGAGAAAATTACTAGCAAAGACAGGTCTTCATGAAAATGGAGGTGGGAAGTAGAGGTAGCTGGCCCGGGAAGATAAACACAACGGAGGCAGAGATCTCTGTTTATTTAAAGAGTGAAGAGGCTGCCATGAGGAAGAGAAAGGAGTCATTATTGGCAAGTGCCATTGAGCCAACCCTAAGTAGGATTTTCTAGGCTTTAAGACTTTACAGTAGCACCATGCCTCATCTTTCTCCAGAGGGGCGGCTGGTCCACTGAAATTGCTGACCTTGTGGTTTGCAGTTCAGTGCTTACCATATGATTGTGCTTCTTAAGTGCCATCAAGCCCTTAAGTTCCAGCTCATAGAAACCCTGTATAGGGTTTCTGACAAGTGACTGGTGAGCTTGAACTGCCGACCTTGTGGTTCAAACCGACCTTTCAATGGAGTGCTTAACTATTTACTGCAGCTTCTTAAGTCAAAACAAAGACTGAGATAAAGACTTGTGTGTGGTGGGGGGGGGGGCGCAAAGGGGGACTCCCTGTCCATAAAAAAAAAGATAATTTCAACAATATTTATGAAATAAGCATTTACTGGACATTCAAGCACATGATGATTAATGAAAGGATCCGCCAGAATGTTTTAAACAAATATGCTCAGCTTAATACATTTCTACGGAAGATACCTGTTCTTAATTATTTCAGTTTGTCTCAGAGAATACCTAAGGTCCCTAGTGGCACAAACAGTTTGTGCTCATCTACTAACCTTAAGGTTGGCGGTTCGAATTCACCCAGTGGCATGCGGAAGAAAGTCCTGGCGATCCGATTCTGTGAAGATTATACCCGAGAAACTCATCAGGAGCAGTTATGTTCTGTGATGCATGAAATTGCCACGAGTTGAAATGGACTCGACGGCACTGGGTTTGGGAATTTTGCTTGGTTGGGTGTCTTTGGAGGAGGAGTGATACTTGTAACTCAGCTTTAAGGGGTTCAGAAAATCACTCACGTGTGTACGGTTCTGCTTTATCGATAGACGTGAATGCTTGTGTGTGTGTGTGTGTGCATGTATGAAAACACAGAGCGGGAACAAGCACAGTGACAGAGGGAGAGAGAGACAGACAATAATCAAGCAAGGCAAATGTCACACCGTGCTAAGTTGTTGTTGTTGTTGTTAAGTGCCGTCAAGTCGGTTCTGACCCATAGCGACTCTGTACAGGGTTTCCAAGGGTGTAAATCTTTACGGGAGTAGAAAGCCTCATCTTTCTCCCGCGGAGCGGCTGATAGTTTCGAACCGCTGACTTTAAGGTTTGCAGCCCGATTCGTAACCACTACGCTACCAGAGCTCCTTTACACCGTGCTAAGAAGCCCTAAATTTAAGCGACTGTTTATGGTCGCTGTTGTACTAAGAAACATTCTGTCTGCTTGATAATACATCAAAATAGAAAGTGACCAAAATAAAAAAGAGAATTATACAGAGATGAAAATGGGGGAAAGTGAAGACTAACCCCAAACAATTGTAGAACAAAGAAATTATCATGTTGGAATCACACCCCGGCACTTCGTTGCTTATATGAGTTCAGAGTGAGTGAAGGTTTTGGCAAGACTGGCTGAAGTGATGGCAGACTTCACTTTGGGAAAGATTCGTGTTGACCAGTGAGTCAATCTGATACACACAACCCAGGTTCTGGGAAAAGCAGAGGGAAAGGCCAAGAACTCAGGACGGGAGATAAATATTTTACAAAGACGCAGCCAAATATCTCGTAACATGCAGTGCAGCAAAGCTTACTTACCTTCACCAGAACCCCACCTCATAATATTTAGGTTTCTCAAGCTGTTTGGGATTACACCTCCGGTGCCTGTGTTATGTCTGGGATTCCTGAACTTATAGCAGCCACTGCAAAGTGTCTGCCAAGCCCAATGCCAAGTACAAAAGCTGGAACCCCTCATACTTTTCTGCATTCGCTCTTCCGAGATACAGATTTTACCAGGGGTTTATTTATAAGTGGTGAGTTATAGTGTGATATGGTCTATGCTTCACTCCACTGCTATTCCAAACTTTCACGTAAAATGTTCACACAAGGAGCATTATCAAACGAATGAACTATGCAACAAATAATGAGCTCACTCAGCTTCCAGCGACGCTGCTGGACGTACTCCCTCCCGAAGGTCAATGCCATTACTGACTTATCAAAAATAATACCAAGTTGACTTGTGCATGGAGAAATTGGGGTCAGAGATCTCTGCTGTTCATCATCCTTCTGTGTATGGGGAAAACGTTTTATTGAATCCCCAGTCTGGGGAGAAGCCACAAATGCAATAGGAATACAAAACTCCCTGACATCAAGTTGCATTCGATTCATAGCGACCCTCCAGGGCAGAATAGAACTGTCCTATAAGGTTTCCAGGAGCCCTGGTGTGGTTCTGTAAGGTAAGCAAGCACCAGACTGCTAGCCATGAGGTCCATTATAATGAAATGTGTGAAAACCTAATGCTAGAAAACCAAAAGGGAAGAACACACTCAGCATTTTGCAAATGGAAAGATCTTAAGAAAAAAAACTCAAGCCTCAACCTATGATATTAAAGGAGTCTATGGGCAAAATAGGGAGTCCTGGTGTGGCGCTGTGGGCTAATGCGCTGAACTTCCAAGTCGGTTTGAACCTCAAGGCCAGCAGTTCAAGCTCATCAGTAGCTCCTCGGAAACCCTGTACAGGGTCGCTGTGGGTCAGAACCAACTTGATTGCACTTAACAATGACAACAACAGGGGCAAAATGGAGTCCTGGTGTGGCACTGTAGGATTTGCATTGGACTGTTAACCACAAGGTTGGCGGTTCAAACTCACCAGCCGCTCCTCAGAAACTCTATGAAGGGTTGCTTTGAGTTGGAACCAACTCAATGGCAGTTAACAACAACAACGTGGGCAAAATATTGAATGCAGCAGGAAGCATCAAAAGAAAATGGAAGGAGTTTTCTTCCCAGGACCAAAAAGAACTGGTCAGTGTTCAACCGTTTCAAGAGGGAGCAGATGGTCAGTAACAGATATTATTGAAGGAAGAAGTCCAAGCTGCACTGAAGGCATGGGCAAAAACCAAGACTCCAGGAATTGACAGATGACAAACTGAAATCATTCAGAAATCTGATGCGGCACTGGAGGCATTCACTCTCTATGCTAATAAATTTGGAAGACCTGGCCAACTGATTGGAGCTCACAATGAAGAGATCCTTATTTGTACCCGTTCCAAAGCAAGGTGACCTAACAGACTACAGAAATCATCAAACAACATCACTGACATCACCTGCAAGTAACATTTTGCTGAAGATAATCCAAAAACAGTTGCAGCAGTACATCAAAGGGAGCTGCCGGGAATTCAAGCTGGATTCAAAATCAGACACGGAACTACGGATATCACTGCTGACATCAGATGGATATTGGGTAAAAGCAAAGAACACCAGAAAGATTTTTACTTGTGTTTTATTGACTATGCTAAAGTATTTGATTGTGTGGGTCATAGCAAACTATGGATAATATTATGAAGAATGTGCATTCCAGGACACTTTAATTGTGCTCATGAGGAACCTGTAAGAAGCAGTTATTCACTGGGATACCGAATGGTTTAAAATCAGGAAAGGTGTGAGTCCAGGTTGTTTCCTTTCACCATACTTATTCAATCTCTATGACCAGCAAGCAATCTGAGAAGCTGGATTATATGAAGAAGATCATGGCACCAGGATTGGAGGAAGACTCATTAACAACCAGGATATGCAAATGACTCAACCTTACTTACTGGATACCAAGAGGACTTAAAATACTTGCTGATAAAGATCAAAGACCACAGCCTTCAGTATAGATTGCACCTCAATGTAAAGAAAACAAAAATCCTCACAACTGGATCAATATAAATGATGTCACGATAAATGGAGAAAATATTGTCATTGCCAAAGACTTCAATTTGCTTGGATTCACTATCAACATTCATGGAAGCAGCAGTCAAGAAATCAAAGGACATACTGCAGTAGGCAAATCTGCTGTACAAGACCTCTTTAAAGTGTTCAAGAGCAAAGATGTCAGTTTGAACACTAAGGTCTGCGTACCTCAATCCATGGTATTTTCCTTTGCCTCATCTGCATGTGAAAGTTGGGCAATGAAAAAGGAAGACTGTAGAAGATTTGATGCCTCTGACTTATGGTGTTGTGGATGAATATTGAAAGTACCATGGCCTGCCAGACGAACAAACAAATATTTCTTGGAAGAAGCGACTCTCATTCCTTGGACATGTTGTCAGAGGGATAATTCCCTGGAGAAGGACATCACGCTTGGTAAAGTAGAGGGTTAGCAAAAAGAGAAAGTCCCATCCAACGAAGTGAATCGATGCAATCGCAGCAACAATGGACTTAACCACAGAACAACCGTCATGAGGATGACGCAGGACCGGGCAGTGTTTCATTCTGTTGTACCCACGGTCCCTGTGATTTGGAACCAACTCAACAGCACGTAACAGCAACACCATGCTCTCATCTTAAGTACGAGGGGGCTTCAGAAAGTTCACTGAAAACGTTCATTGTCTTTTTATTCTGTCCCACGAACTTTTGAAGTCCCCTGGTGTGAATGCTAGCATGGAGACAAGGCTAGCGATTGGTGCAAATAAATATATCTGTTGTTGGTAGCTGATATCCGGTTTGCCTCTGACCCATGGTGTTCCTATGCACAAGGACATGGAATGACATGTGGCCCTGAACCATGCCTATGATCTGTTTTGGACTGGACCACTGTAATCTCTTGGGTTTTCATTTTCAGGCCATGTTCTCTAGTCCATCTTAGTGTGGAAGCTCTGATGAATCCTGCTTAACGTCCCAGCACCACACAACCTGTCACTGACACACGGTGCTAGCTATGGCTTAGGCCTTTGTATGGGACTCGAACCTGGGTTCTCCCACCTGGAAGGTGAGATTTCTGCCATGGAATTACCACTTTACTCTCTAAAGTATTTGACTTAATTAAATATATTTTGGTAAAACCGAAGAGCAGGCCATGTTTCACTCTTAATGACATCAAATGTGGGAAGACATTTATCACCTCATTGTAGGTGTTGGGTAACATCAAACATATCCCGACTCATAGTGACCCCATGTGACAAAGCAGAACTGCCCTCTAGGGTTTTTTAGGCTGTCATCTTTATGGGAGCAGATCTCCGGCTATTATCTTCTGCGGAGCCCCCAGTTGGGCTTGAACCACCAACCTTTTTGCCCTAAGGGTTCCTTACACACCCTCACAGCCCAAACCAGCTGACATCCAGTTGATTCTGACTCCCAGTGACTCTATAGGACAGAAGAGAACTGCTCCTTAGGGTTTCTGAGACTGTCAATCTTTATGGGAGCAGACAGCCTCATGGAGTGGCTGGTGAGTTTCGAACCACTGACCTTGTGGTTAGCAGCACAATGCTTAGCCCATAGCACCACCATGGCTCTTTCACCAGACAAGACCTCAAACATGGCTCCTCTCCATGACAGCAGACATCTCCTGATGGGGAACCACACAGCTCTCAGCAGAGGTACTGGATTCCTCGGCTAGTCAGTTTTATTTGTGGCCTTTGCTCCATGCGTGGGTTGGAAGCACCTGCAGAAGTGAGAGGGGGATGTGAGTGCTGAGCGGTTTTCCATGCCACCCCCACACGCAGGCAAGCACCTCGAAACACCCCAAACCCAGCCCCTTTGTTTCCCTGGACTCACTGCAAGACCAGATGCATGCATCGTCTTGGACCAGGAGCTGGAGAAATCAGGTTTGCATTCTGCCCTTGGGTTGAGGCATCATAAATTCTAGAGTGAGTTAAAAAACACGAGTGGGGATTTCACAAGAGGCTGGTGTGTCCCCGGTCTGTTCTGTCCGTCAGTAGCTCCTAAAGACCTTCCCCAAGTACTGCAAGTCATCCAAGACCACCCTCTGCCAGGCTCAAGTCCCCTTCCCCACCCACCAACCCCGGGTGGACGTTCTGTAATCAATTCCCCGTGAATCCAAGGACATTTCTTTTCCATCCGAGTCAAACATCTCTGCTTTCCATTACAGACAACTTAGGTAAAACCCTGTATGCCTCTGTGAGGAAAGGTTCACTTAGGATCCATCCGTGTTTATATGTTATTTACGTAAATGCTATCAGCCTACCCGGATTGCAACCATAACAATGTCTAGAAAACACTTCAGTTTCTAAAATTTGATACTTTTCTTGAGCAACAATTGAATACGCGCATGTGTGCGCACACATACAGAGGACAGATTCATGGTGGACCTGGCAGGTCATACCTGGAGCAAGAAGCCCTCTTTCTAAAGGGAATACAAAACACAACCTGGACAAGCAGGAAAGAACATTGAAATTGACAGTGGCCAGGTTTAGCAGTGTTGTTTCTAGAAGCGCCTTCAGGGATTCAAAAAAAATGTTGGTAATGTTTTGTCACAAACCAATCCTGTCTTGTTTGACTTCAGATGGAGTGATAGGGGGACAACAATTCAGTAAGGACAACTTCTTGCTTCAAACTGTATAGCTGCGAGGGTACGTGAATACATTTGTGGAATGTTCTCTTTCCAAAAGTGCCTTGTGGACATCTGTATTCTTTTTTCCAACTCGATGAGCATGGCCTATTACAATGTTCAAAAATAATAATCGGTGCAGATTTTCTTCTTGATCTTTCTCCCTCCCTTCCTGCTTCCTTTCTCTCTCTTTTTTCTTCCTCCTCCCTCCATCTGTCTCTCTCTTTTTGTTTTAGATTCCCATCATTAAAATGAGTATTTGAGCTGAAGTTTGTGACTTCAGGAAAGGCTGAGTACAAAAGCAGCCATGAGATGCAGAGTCCAACTCCGGGTTTTGCATATCAGAGAAGAATTCCCTTTCATCCCACAGCAGAAACATCAGTCTCGAAATCAATGCTTTTCCTGCAAGCAATCAGTCCTTGCGAAAATATATGTTTAACTTCCAACTTTTCTGTTGAAATATCAGGAGACAAAGTCATGAGAACTGTAGACACTAAGACCTTTGACCCCAGAATGACAGAATTTACAAGCACACACACACACATCTGTTACCTTAGTTCAACCTGCCCTTACCTGGCTGAGGAGAGGCACTGGGGACTGCAAACACTGACCACGCTCCCCAATAGGTGGGAGGTTCCAATGCACCCAGAGGGGCCTTGGAAGAAAGGCCTGGTGATCTACGTCTGAAAAATCAGTCATTGAGAGCCCTAGGGAGCACGAGTCTACTCTGGCACACCTGTGGCTGTCATGGATCAGAGTTGGCTCAATAGCAATTGTTTTTGTCTGTCCTCTAGCTATGTTAGTGCCTGGGATTCAGATCATTTGTAATCAGCTGGGAGTTTCCTTAAGAGCTGCCTTTCAGTTCATTGCAGAGTCAATGAGGGAAGAAAACTGTCCTCTTTCAGACCCAGAGGGACATCGTTTTGGACAATGAAGCATTGCTCAGTGGCACTTTAAGGGATTGTCTCCTTCCATCACACCAATGAATTACTGGAAAATGCATAAATTAGGGTGCACGACAAGTGGACAGTCATAAGAGCACAGAGCGTGGCCTCAGTTACCACTGTATCTATTCCAAGTTAAAAGGAAACAAATGGGACTTCCCACCTAAACCCTAACCAGGACCCACTGTGCTTAGCTTCCAAGGTCAGATGGGATCGGGTATGACCACAGCTTTGATCTTCAGCCAAGCAGTAAACAACACTAATAAGGGACACACACCATGGAATGGTCACTCAGTCATGATCAAAAGGACAGCATTTACTTAAGGACAGAATTCAGGAGGGTTGGGAAAGAAAGTGAAATGGAAAAAAGAACCAGAGAGGACGCAGGGTAGCTGATGTTGCATCGTTGCTTTGGTAGGTGTTACAGGCTATTGAGTCAGTTCGGACCCATAGAGACCTTGTATAGGGTTTCCGAGGAGCGACTGGTGAGTTTGAACTGCTGACCTAGTGGTGCAAACTGACCGTGTGGTCCTGTGCTTATCCTATAGTGCCATGCCAGGACCCGACGTAGCATCAAGGGGACTGCAATTGTGGAGATGAAACGAAGTGTAGGTTTTGTTGAATGTGAAACTGACAATTTGCTGGGTAAACCTTCAATCAACCCGCAGTAAAAACTTAAAAGGAAAAATGAGATCCCCATTATTTGCAATGTGAGTGATGAATTTTCTGGGGAGAAATGGGATTTTAACTGGGTTTACAATGCTGTTGCTCAATACAAAATGTAGAGAGAGGAAGGCATGATTTTGGGTGCTGTGGTTGATGGGGAAGACAGAGACATGCATTGAATCCTGTCCCTCGCCTAAAAATATGTGTTAGGCTCCTCCTAAGTCCTACACCCGTGGAGGCAATCCCAACTGGATCAGTATCTTATCCCCCACAGAATAAGCTTCAGTGCTTTCTTGAAGATCAGCTGTCCATAGCTGGATGGATATACTTCTGGGTTCTCAATCCTGTTGCCCTGGTCTGTGTGCCTGGCATCATACTGATACCAGGCTATCTTGACTACCATGGACGTATGATGTATAAAGTGTGCAACTACTTACTTCATTCTTCCTCATTAATAACGTTTTAGCTTTACGGAGTCTCTTTCTTTTCCATCTAAAGTTGTAGAGTAGTTTTTGCATTTTGTTAAGAATGTTGTTGGGATTTGGATAGAGATCGCACTGTATCTATAAATCCAATCGGGTGGCATTGATACTGCATAATGTTAAGTCTTTGAATTTATGTTCATGAGTTTCCACATATGTAGGTCTCTTTTGCTTTCTTGCAGTAGTGTTTCGAAGCGTTCCTTGTATATAGTCATTTTGCTAATTTATTTGAACCATCTTATCCTGGCTTTCACTATGTGATTTGTTCTTACCTGCTCTCTCTGAGGCATCAAGGGGTACATTTTGTATTTATAGATACATTTACTGATTGTATGAATGGTTGATTTGTGCTGGTGTTTGCTTTTGTCTTGTCTGGATGTATTTGGAGCATTGTTTCTTCGGTTTCTTTTAGACAGCCTTTCTATTATTTTATTGGTTGTTGTTTTGTGTTTCTGTGAGCTGGGTGTGATTTCCTCCTGAAAGTCGGTCTGGAGGTCCCTCCCCTCTGTGAGCCCACTGTGGTTAGGTTGGCTTGCCTTTCTTTACTGGGTTGTGTGGAGGTGAGAGTGCAGGTTTCTTGTCTCATTTAGGGCCACTTACTCCACAATCTTGGGGAACTGTGGGGCCCCTCTAGGTTTATGCAGCTGTTAGTGAGTTTTGTGAAGATCAGTGCAGGATGCCTGTGGACCTGCTGGGATGCTGGCCAAAGGGGCAGGCAGACCTGTGTGTGTGTGTGTGTGTGTGTGCAAATTAGCAACCTTGTCAGTGGTAAGGCATTGAGAGATTCCAGTGTAAGTGAAGATGACCTGCCAGTTTCTTATGAAGTTAAACATATACTCATGCTACAATTCAGTAATCCTACTCCTACGTATTTACACAAGAGAAATTTTTTAAAAATTAGATCCAGACAAAGACTTGTTCCTAATATTCTTACTCATTATAGCCAAACACTGGAGGAAATCTAAAAGTCCATTCACAGAAGAAGAGATTAAATAAGTTGTGACATTTGTAAGTAAAGTCTGCTCCTCAGCGACATGAGCAGATGGACTTGATACATCCATGTGTATACATATTGATAAATACCATAGCACAGGTAAACCTCCAGAGCTTGAGTGGAAGAGACCAAGCATGAGAGAGAACCGCCTCCGTATGTAATTATATTCACATGCCATTCTAGAAGAGTCAGGACCAATCTAGGGTGACGGAAATCAGAACAGTGGTTGTCTTAGGGGTGTGGGAGAAGTGAGCAGAGCCTGACCAGGCAGGGCCAAGAGGGGGCTTTCTCAGGTGATGGAATGTCTTGTATTTTCCTAAAACCAGTTGAACTTGAGTGGATTCTGACTATGGGTGAGCCCACGTGTGTCAGAATAGAACTGTCTCCACTGTGTCTCCAATGGCTGGGTTTTTGGAAGTGGAAACCCAGGACTGTCTTCCAAGGCAACACTTCTAAGGCATCACTAGGTCGACTTGACCCTTGAACATCCTGTTGAATGGTGAGACTGTCAGTCACGTGATTCCACATTTTGTTGACTGTTCACATGGGAATAATAAAAACTAGAAAATGGCTCTCTCAATCACAAGTGGGAACGGGGAGAGGAGGATGTGGTTTGGTTAAACGTCCGTAATGTTCTTAGAACGTGTCTAAAGCGAAGGTAATAAAATACTGAAACTTAATAAAAGGCACAAAACTGTCTTTTATAACAATCTCAATTCTGTGCATTTTTAACGAGATTTTATGAGCAGAAAGCATTTATAGAAAATGTTAATGACATCTTAGCCATGAAATAGGCAGGCCTATAAGGTGAACAATAAGGAGCTCTGGTAACGTACTGGTTATGAATCGGGCTGCGAACCTTAAGGTCGGCGGTTCGAAACTACCAGCGGTTCTGTGGGAGAAAGATGAAGGTTTCTGCTCCTGTAAAGATTTACAACCTCGGAAACCCTGTATAGGGTCGCTATGAGTCGGAACCAACTCCATGGCACATAATAACAACAACAATAAGGTGACCGACCAATAAGATCAGGTTGTACTCTGGACCACCAACCAGACAAGATGCCAAGAGCAGCATTTGCTCAGAAAGGGAAGAAGGATAAAGGTGATGGGGAAACGCTGGGAGGAAGTGGGAAGAATGCTGTATGTTTTTGGGACTGGTCAGAATCCACACAAATCAAAATATGTGTGAGTTCCTGAATGGAAAGCTAGTTTGCTCCATACATTTTCACCGAAATCACTTTAAAAAGCAAGAAAAAAAAATTATTTGGTTTTTAAAAGAAGAAAGAAACAAAGCGAATGAAACTAAACAGCGGGAAAATGGTATAACAGAAATACCTGCCCAGGGTATATGCTCTAGAGCAGGGGTGGGGAATGTCCAGCCCGAGGGGCCGTAGAAAGCCTAAAATCATTTGGTCTGGCTCTGCCAAGGCAACTGCAGTTTCTACCATCACATTGTTGTTGTTAAGTGCCGCCGAGTCGATTCCGTCCCATAGCGACCCTGTATACGATTTCTGAGGAGCAGCTGGTGAACTTGAACCGCCAACCTTGCAGTTCAAATGGCTTTGCAGTCTGGTGTATTAATCCACAGCGCCACACCAGGACTTCAACCATCACATTGGTGGTGGTGGTTATGTGCCGTGGAGTCAGTTCCAACTCATAGCAACCCTGTACAGGGTTTCCGAGGCTGTAAAGCTTTTCGGGAGCCGAAAGCCTCATCTTTCTCCTGCAGAACAGCTGGTAGTTTCGAACTGCTGACATTGTGGTTCACAGCCCGATTCGTAACCACTACGCTACCAGAGCTCCTTAAGCATCACATTAGGAGTGAGCTAATTAAATGTTTGACCACATACAGCAGGCTAATTTTTAAGTTGATCATTTTGTATGGCCCACAAATGATGTTATAAACTTTGGCAGGAAAAAATGTTCCTTCCTCAACGCTGTTCTAAAGGCTTCGTTCTTTTCTTCTTTAATGAACAATTTTCTTCTTCTTTCTCCAGGCCTCATGTTATATTCTGACCCGACTTTTCTTTGGCAATGTCTTCCTTCTATCCTTTCTTCTCCATTCCCTTCCTTTATCACCTTTCTGTATTTGCTCTTACTACAATAGGTTTTAATACAACTAAGGGCAACACACACACACACACACACACACACACACTCTGACTACACTGTTCTCAATATGGTCTACTCATTTTTACAGGAAAACGCCGTAAGCAGAATCTGATTTCATTGAACACACAGCACGTTTTAGCTTAGTGAAGGAGTCCGGTTGATTTTTTAATTGCTTCCAGACCCTAACACCTACCCCAACAAGATGAAGTGTGAGTAGAAAGCACATCGAAGGCACATTAAAAGCCGGGGCCATTGCATCATTCCAACGAGAGGCCTCACCGAGCAGATTCTCAGCTTACCAAAGCGTTTGGATAGCATCAGACGTCACCATTAAATGGAACGTTCTTCCTGAACTCAACACACTATTGAAATGATTTACGGCAGCTTCGCCCTGTTTTCTTTGTTTGTTTGGAAGTGTCAGTTCGGGCCTCTCAGACACCTTCTTACATCAGAGCTGAGACATCCAGCGAGAAGGGTGGGCGCTCTGGTACTGAAGCTGTTCTTGCAAAGCGCACTCTTGCAGTCACATTGTATGAGACTGGCAGGCTGGAGCTCGGATGGATGTGAGAATACATTGGCACCAGCCCTGGTCCTTTGAGTTGGATCCTTCAGTAATGGTCAGCGTGGGACAATATAACTGAACTGCAATGACTGGGCATGACTCATCTTCAGTTTGTCTCTGCAGGGGTGCGAAAGCAGTCTTTAGATCCACATTCTTTTCACATACACCACAATTCCTGCAAAATGATTTCAGGCTCTAGATTTCCTGGAGCAGAGATGGGTTTTCTCCAGGGAAGAGAAATCTACATTTCAAGGCATCCTCTGTGCCAAGCATGAGATGAAGAGATTTCCATGCATGTGTTTATTGAATCCCCCAAACAGGATGAAAATAGGCATTCCCAGCCATTTTCTCTACAAAAGAAAACCAAAGCCAGAAATGTTATTTTCCTCACACGGCTTGTGTGTGATGAGCTCTGTGGTCCCATTCTATGTTTAACACCAAGATTCATGCCTCTCCACTTCCCTTCCATGGTCCATCCGTCTCCACTCTCCCCAGCTGTTACTATCTTCTACCCCACGGTTTCGCGTCAGATTTGCAGAACTACCGTTAACAGCAGTAGACTTCCCATAAGCTCCTCACCCAGTTTTCCGTGGGGTAGGCGTAGTCTCTCAGTATGGCGTATCTGTCATAGGAAGAAACCAGTACCAGTGCAATCAGTTAGCTCAACGTCGGTACCAATGCCTCCTTTCTGCTTTCCCATCCAATTCAGGACCCCTCATCGCCTCTGTGGCTAAATTATTAAATGTTGCAGAAACCATCCAGAGAAGATGGAAGGAATACACAGAGTCACTGTACCAAAAGGAAATGGTAGCATATGATCAAGAGCCAATGATACTGAAGGAGGAAGTCCAAGGTGCATTGAAGGAATTGGCAAAGAACAAAGCACCAGGAATTGATGGAATAAAAATTGAAATCTTTCAAGAAAGTGAGGCAGGACAGGAGGCACTCACTTATCTCTGCCAAAAAATTTGGAAGACAACTATCTGGCCGACTGATAGGAAGAGATCCATATTTGTGCCCATTCCAAAGAGAGGTGACCCAACGGAATGTGGAAATCATCGGACAATATCTTTGATATCCTATGCGAGTAAAGTTTTGCTAAAGGTAATACAGAAATGGCTGCAAGCATACATTGACAGAGAACTTCCAGAGGTTCAAGCTGGATTCAGAAGAGGCCATGAACGAGAGATATCATTGCTGATGTCCAATGGATCTTGGCTGAAAGCAGAGAATATCAGAAGGATGTTTACCTATGCTTTATTGACTACACAAAGGCTTTCGATTGTGTGGATCATGACAAGCTATGGGCAACATTGTGAAGTATGAGTATTCCAGAACTCTTAATTGTGCTCATAAGGAATCTGTACATGGACCAAGAGGCAGTTGTTCGAACAGAACATGGGAACACTGAATGGTTTAAAATAAAGAAAGGTGTGAGACAGGGTTGTATTCTTTCACCATACATTCAAATTGTATACTGAGCAAATAATCCAAGAAGCTGGGTTCTATGAAGAAAAATGTGGCGTCAGGATTGGAGGAAGACTCATTGACAACCTGCGATATGCAGATGATACAACCTTGCTTGCTGAAAGTGAAGAAGACAAAATATTTACTGATGAAGATCAAAGAGCACAGCCTTCAGTATGGATTACATCTCAATGTAAAGAAAACAAAAATCCTCACCACTGGACCAATAAACAACATTCTTATTAACGGAGAAAAGATTGAAGTGTCAAGGACTTCATTCTTTTTGAATCAACTATGAACACTCACGGAAGCAGCAGTCAAGAAATCAAACGACATATTGCATTAGGCAAATCTGCTGCACAAGACCTTTTTTAAAGTGTTGAAGAGCAAAGATGTCAGCTTGAGGACTTAGGCAAATCTGCTGCACAAGACCTTTTTAAAGTGTTGAAGAGCAAAGATGTCAGCTTGAGGACTAAGGTGCACCTGACCCAACCATGGTATTTTCAGTAACCTCATATGCATGCAAAAGCTGGACAGTGAATAAGGAAGACTGTAGAAGAATTGATGCCTTTGAGTTATGGTGTTGGAGGAGAATATTGAAAGTGCCATGGGCTGCCAAAAGAACCAATAGATCCGTTTTGGAAGAAGTGCAGCCAGAGTGTTCCTTAGAGGCCAAGATGGCCAAAGTTTGTCTCTCATACTTTGGACATATTGTCAGGAGGGACCAGTCTCTGGAGAAGGATATCATGTTTGGTAAGGTGGAGAGTCAGAGAGAAAGAGGAAGACCCCCAGTGACATGGATTGACCAAGTGGCAGCATTGATGGACTCAAGCGTGGCAACAGTAGTGAGGCTGGCCCAGGATCAGACAGTGTTTCGTTCTGCTGTGCATAAGGTCGCTATGAGTCACTACTGACTCGAAGACACCTAACAACAACAACAATATTACCTCTGGGTGTCAGGTCTCCTTAACCTTCCCAGATCTCTGACAGTTTGTTAGTGTTCTCTCTTCTTTCTTTCTTCATTTTTTTTAAAGATGTCATGACATTTACAGTTTGCATGAACATTGGTCAGACATTTCCTAGAATGCCTCTCAGTCTGGGTTTGTCTAATGTTTTCTCATGATTAGCATGGCGTTATGGATTTGGGGCCATCAAACCACACACAGAGAGGAAGTGCCTTTGTGAACACATCACTTCAGGCAGATACAAGAGCATCATGTTTTCAGAGCCCAGAAACAATCGTTTATTAACATGGGCTGTCTTTTCCTTGGAGATGCTGGAGCTTCTAGAAGCTTCCATCTCTTTTCAGGAATGTTCTTGATTAGAGTAGGAGTCCTTGGGTAGAGAAAGCAGTCAAGTCTTTGACTACTTACTAAAAGGTTGTCAACTTGAAATCACTAAGACCTGGTGTGGACTGCTGGTATGGCACTGTAGGATAAGCACTGGACTTCAAACTACAAGGTCAAACCCACCGACTGCTCCTCCCAAACCCTATTCACAGTCGCTATGGGTTGGAATCGACCTGACAGCACTTAACAACAACAATAGCAACAAAGACCTGGTGTAGCATTGTAGGAAAAGCACTGACCACAAGGTTGACGGTTCAAACTCACCAGCCACTCCTCAGAAATGCTGTTCAAGGTTGCTATGAGCCAGACCCAACGTGATGGCACTTAACACCACCACCAACAGACCTCAGAAGAAAGACCAGCCATTAAAAAACACAGCCATTGGAAATCCTGTGAAGCACAGTCTTACTCGGACACACAGGGGCACTGTGAGTTGGAGATGACTCACAGTCAGCTGGTTGGTCGTTAGGGTCTGTTGCACATCACATACTTGGCTGCACCTAGACAGAGGATGGCATATACTTCCAAGAGACGCTCGGGAAGCCGTGAGAACGGAGCAGTTTGACAAACAAACAAGCAAGCACAAAGGCAGCCAGCAAGGGTTGCTTTGGAAATTGTTGCCTCACTCTGAGGGCCTCCTTGGAACGCCTGGTCCCCAGAGCAGCGCTGCCTGCCCGATCCCGTTACCCAAACAGCTGTCACAAACAGCTGTCCCTTCTGCAAACAGTACCATCTCATACGCATGAAGATTACATTTTCTTGGGCAGCGTGGCTCTGTGTGTGGCCGGGTAGGCAGCTCAGTCTGTAAAAGTAGGATCCTGCTTTCCACTTTGGAAGGGAACAAGTAATCACGAAGCTTCCGCTTGCTCCAAAGGACACACAAAACACACGCATTTCCTGCCTGCAAAATTCCTCCAACAGAGGTGTTTGTAAGGGTGCTGACGAAGACACCTGGGTTTTAGGATTCTTACATATCTATTTGAGAATTATCTTTACAGAAGTACCTGCTTGCTTCTCCTCACCTCTCCTTCTCTCTTCTCTTTCCCTTCTGCTCCTCTTCCTTGCCATGTTAAATTTAAATCTAAATCAGTGGTTCCCCACAGGAAGTGAGCATGTCCCCCAGGGGACACTGAACACTGTCTGGAGACACTTTGGTTGGGACACTGGGCAGTGAATGTGGTTGGCATCTGGTGGGCGGAGGCCAGGGATGCTGCACTGCACTGGACAGACCCTCACAGAGAATCGGCTAGCCCGAGTCAACAGTGGACACCGGTCTCAGAACTTCTCAAGTCCCCTTCACAGACCTTTGGAGCAGAATGCAGCTCTCTCCTTTTCTGACTCCTTATTCTTCCTTGTACCTATTCGTTTTCCACCACCCATCTGTCAGTTGATTGTCCTGTGGTGGCTTGTGTGCTGCTGGAAGATAGACCACCCGTGTTTCAATTTCACCAGGATCTCCCTTGGTGGATAAGTTTCATTGGAGCTTCCAGACTAAGAGCAATTAGGAAGAGAGGGCTAGTCATCTACAACTCCATCATCTACATCTTCAACCAATGGAAACCCTATGAAGCACAACAGAACACTATCCATCTGACTTGGTTGCTATGGACACATCATCAGGAGGGGTCAGCTGCTAGGAGATGCCATCATGTGTGGTGAAGTGAACAGCCGGCGAAGGGCACAGCAGTTGTCATGATGGAATCGAATCCAAGGAGTGATTTTGAGGCTGATGCTTCGTTCTGTTGTACGTAGGTCACTAGGGGTTGGAATTGACTAAAAAAGCAGCCATCTTTGTATCTATGTATCTATCTATGTATCCATGCATGTATCTATGTATCTATCTATGTATCCATGCATGTATCTATGTGTCTATCTATGTATCCATGCATGTATCTATGTGTCTATCTATGTATCCATGCATGTATCTATGT
>NW_006408536.1:29288841-29296863 GCF_000296735.1 Chrysochloris asiatica
CTGCTGTGCATGGCGTTGCTATGAGTCGGTTCCGACTCGATGGCACCTGACAACAACAACAACAACAACCTCTCTCTATGTTTTCCTCGGGAAACTTTATTTTGTTTTGTTGGGTCAACTATGCCTTCAAGATTCCCTCGTTAGGGCCCATTCTGCTTAGATGTCCTATCCTGTCTCTGAGTCCATGTATACAGAACGGAACCTTCTTCCTGGCCTGGTGCCCTCCCAAGGGCATCTCTGTAAATGCCATGGGAACATCCCCAGGTAGCCAGGCTTGAAACCTTGTCTACTTTGGATGCTCTCCTCAGTCATGCCGGTCTAGAGCTCAAAGCTGCTAGGCTCGCCTCTGAAACACCTTCCACAGTGTCTTAGTTCTTACAGAAATCCTTCAAGTGGATGCCTTTGATAAACAGAAACTTGTTCCCTCACAGTTTTGGAGGTTGAAGTCCAGGTTCACAGTAGCAGCTCTGGAGAGATAGCCTGGTTTCCTTTCAGCATCTGTATGCCCAGCATTCCTTGGAGATCTCCATGTGTCTCAGCATCGATCTTCCCTGGGTCTGGGAGCTTTGCAGAGGTTCTTCTTTCTTGGTGGCAATATTAGGTTCCTCTTCAATGCTCTCTTCTCTCTCCTTGAATCTCTCAAATGAGATAGACTCAAGATACAGCCTGATCCTGAAGATTGCAGCTGGCCTCATTAGCATCACAGAGGTGAGGATAGACATCACATCCCATAATTACAGCAGATCAGGGCTGATCACATCAAATTACATCACAGGGGAGTAATTACATGATCTTCCATCGAACCACAGAGAATTATTTCCTCTTAACATTGTAGGATGGTGAGGTGCTGCAAGCTAATGCCCTGGACTGCAAGGTCGGTTTGAACCACAAGGTTGGCGGTTCAGTAGCCACTCCTTGGAAACCCTATACAGGGCTGCTATGAGCTCTGGTAGTGTAGTGGTTACGAATCGAGCTGCAAACCACAAGGTCAGTAGTTCAAAACTACCAGCTGCTCCATGTAAGAAAGATGAGGCTTTCTGCTCCCGTAAAGATTTACAGCCTTGGAAACTGTACAGGGTGGCTATGAGTCGGAACCGACTCCACGGCACATAGCAAAAACAACATGAGTTGCAAAGGACTCAACGGCACTTCACAACAACAACAATGGCTAAACTACTTAACGACAACAACAACAATGTTGTAGACTCAGCACTAGACTTTGAAGCACAAGGTCAGCAGTTCAAACCTACTAGCCACACCTTGGAAACCCTATACAGGGTCACTTGGAGTCGGAACCGACTCGACAGCATTTCACAACGACAACAACAATAGCTAAACCTCTGAGAATCCTGGTCCAGCCAAGTTGACAACACCAAACCCTAACTAGCACACACAGGTTTCTCAGTCTTGCTGTTTCAGCAAGGGCACCGAGCTATCTCAGCCTGTTGTTTGGTGCTCAGCTGTCTCTGTTCAGTCACCTTGTCCATTCAGTCATGGCTGCGTTTCTGGCCATTACCAGTTCACACCCCAACACTCACCTGTTTTTTTGTTTTTTGTTTTGTTTGTTTGTTTTTTAGCTTTTCCTTGGGAAACAGTTTTAGATTTACAGAAAAATTGTGAAGGCAGTAGAGGGGTTCCACTGCTCCCTCCACCTAGTTTCCCACATTGTTCACATTACACCAGTAGGGTGTATTTGCCACAACTAAGGTAGCAACATTGTACATCACAATGAATGAGACTTCAGACTCGGTTCAGATTTCACTAGTTTCCCCGGATGTCCCTTTACGGTCCCAGGACCTCACCCAGGCCACGACGCCCCACTGAGTCACTAAGGCTCCTCAGACTCCTGTTGGTTGAGGCGGTTTCTCAGGCCTTCTGGATTTCTGATGACCTTGGAAGCTTTGTGGGAAATGGGTGAAGGGTTTTGTAGAATGACTTCTGTTTGGGCTATGTTGTTGCTGACTAGCTCATAGCAACTGCATGTATAACAGAGCACAATGTTGCTTGGCCCTGGGCCATCTTTTGCTGTCTTTGGTAAGTCCTTTTTCAGTGGTCAGTCCTTTCTGACAACACATACAAATTAGTGAGTCTCAGACTCAGAAAACATTCTGCAATGTTTAATGTTTACATTGACTAATATCCTCAAGTCAGCCTCCAGACCTTTTTTCCTAGTCTACCTTTCTTCCTAGTCTGATAATATCACATGCAAGTAAATTTTTTCTGAAGAGGATTCAAAAATAGCTGCAACAGTCCATCACAAGGGAACTGCCAAAAACTCAAGTTGGACTCTTAAGAAGACTAGTTGTACTAGAGACATCAGTGCTTCATTGCTGATGTCAGATAGATCTTGACTGACAGGAGAGAATAGAAGAAAGATATTTACTTGGACTTTACTGACTATGCAAAGACTTTTAACTGTGTGGCTCATAACAACCTATGGAGAATATTACAAAGAATGGATATTCCAGAACACTTAATTGTGCTCATGAGGAACCTGTACATAGACCAAGAGGCAGTCGTTAGAACAGAACAAGGGAATACTGAACAGTTTTAAATCAGGAAAGGTGTGAGCCAGGATTGTATTCTTTTACCATACTTATTCAATCTGTAAAATGAGCAGATAATCAGGGAACTGGATTTTATGAAGAAGAGTGTGGCATCAGGATTGGAGGAAGATGCATTCACAACCTGCAATATGCAGATGATACAATTTTGCTTTCTGAAAGTGAAGAGGTCTTAAAATACTTACTGATGAAGATCAAAGGCCACAACGTTCAGTATGGATTACACCCCCATGTAAACAAAACACAAATCTTCACAACTGGACTAATAAATACCATCATAATAAATGGAGAAAAGATTGAAGTAGTCAAAGACTTCATTTTGCTCAGTTCCACAGCCAACACTCATGGAAGCAGCAGTCAAGAAATCAAAGGATGTATTGCATCAGGCAAATCTGCTGCACAAGACCTTTTTAAAGTGTTGAAGAGCAAATATGTCAGCTGGAGGACTAAGGTGTGCCTTACCCAAGCCATGGTATTTTCAATAACCTCATATGCATGCGAAAGCTGGACAGTGAATAAGGAAGAGTGTTGAACAGTTGATGCATTTTAGCTATGGTGTTAAAGGAGAATATTAAAAGTACCATGGACTGCCAGCAGAACAAACAAATCTGTGGAAAGAAGCACAGCCAAAAGTCTCGTTAGAAGCCAGCATGGAGAGACTTCATTTCTCATACTTCAGATATGTCATCAAGAGGGACCAGTCCCTGGAGAAGGACATCATGCTTGGTTAATTGAAGGGTCAGTGAACAAGAGGAAGACTTCTCTTCTCTAGCACAAACCTTGTCTAATGGAAACCCATGCCCATCAGAAACACTCAAAAGAGGCTTGTTGAGGGACTGAGAGGCCACTCGCCCACAGCTTCAACTCACACCATCATCACAATATCGTGTTCTTGCACTGAAGCAAGAATCATGCAGTCTCCATTAAGATGCCCCTCGATCCAAAGCCAGCCCAGGTCCGAACACTCAGCAGATGCACAATGTTGGGGTTCCTTCTGCTTTCTCAGAAAGTAAATTCTAGAAAACGGATACCTGGGTTGAAAGAGAAGAAGTAGTCGAAAATGGCAAGAAAACCAAACCAAAACACTGCTGTCCAGTTAATTCTGACTCAAAGGACAGAGTGGACGTGCCCTCTAGGGTTTCCAAGGCTGCTTCATCGTTCTCCTGATTCATTTGAATATAACATATATTTCAAATGTTCAAATTGCTTGATGCATTTTTCTCACTGTAATGATGACAAAACACACAGTAGACTGCCCATTTTCATCCCTAAAGAGACAGAAAAATCCTCAGCGTGCAACAAAGATTCAAGAGAGACTCAGTGCATTATCCTTGTTAGGTACAGGGGTGGATTCTGTTTGGCTGCGTCACTGTGACCGGAGTACTGAGGAATTCGTAATAAGAAAAGACCAGAGAGAAATGTTTTCAAGGATAACTTGCTAGAGGAGGAAGATCTATCTAAAAATAAAATACAGTCGTTCCTTGTCATATCTGTTTCCTGGCTATTACATTTTCTTTTATGTCATCTTTTCATGTATAATGATATCATTTATTAGGGAAACAAACAATATGGAAGCAAGAGCCATTTTGAAGCCAAATTGGTGAAACCAGTTTTTCATTGTGGGAGATGAACAGAATTTGACATTGACTGCTAAAAACAACAACAAAAAATAAACTAAATTCCCCGACTCATTTTGTCTATTTGTAGAATGTGTGGAATATATTTGTTTTGCAGAAATGTGTTTTCTGGTAAAAATCTTCATACCCACATCCAATTAATCTCTTTTTGTTAAATTGGCACACTCCAGTTTTGCATTCAACCACTAATATTATTTTAGGTGCCGTTGAGTTTGTTTTGATTCAGTGACCCTATGCACAAAAGAACAAAACACTGCCTAGTCCTGTGCCATCCTCACAATAGTAGTTATGTTCAAGTCCACTGCTGCCACTGTGCCAATCCATCTCACTGAGGGTCTTCCTCTGTTTTGATAACCTTCTAATTTACCAAGCATGATGTCCTCCACGGATTGATCCCTGTTGATAACATGTCTGAAGTGTAAGGGATGAAATCTTGCCATCCAGTCTACTTAGGAGCATTCTGTCTGTACTTCGTGCAACACACATTTGTTCTTCTGAGAGGCTATGATACCTTTAACACTCTTCTCAAACACCATGATTCAAATGTATCATTTCTTCTACAGTCTTCCTTTTTCATTGTCCAACTTTGACAATCATTTGACCTACTGAAAACACCGTGGCTTGGGTCAGGTCTATCTTAGTTCTCAAACACTTTAAAGAGGTCTTGTCCAACAAATTTGCCTAATGCAATACATCATTTGAATTCTTGATCGCTGCTTCCATGAGTGTTAACTGTTGCTCCAAGCAAAATGAAGTGTTTGACAACTTCAATCTTCTCTATTTATTATGCCATTTATTGGTTCAGTTGTGACGATTTTTGTTTTCTTTACACTGAGGTGCAATTCATACTGAAGGTCTCTGATCTTCACCAGTATGTATTTTAATTCTTCTTCACTACCAGCAAACAAGGTTGTATCATCTGCATATCGCAGGTTGTTAACGAGTTTTCCTCCAATCCTGATGTCATGTTTGTCTTCATAGAATCTACCTTCTCGGATTATTTGCTCAGCAAACAGACTGAGTAAGTACAGTGAAGGGACACAACCCTGGCTCACACCTTTCCTGATTTTAAACCTTTCAGTACCCCCTCGTTCTATTCTAACGACTGGCTCTTGGTCTATGTACAGGTACCTCATGAGCACAATTAAGTGTTCTGAAATATCCATTCCTTGTAATGTTATCCATAGTTGGTCACAATCCACACTGTTGAAATCCTTTACATAGTCAATAAAACCCAAGTAAACATCTTTCTGGTATTCTTTGCTTTCAGTTAAGATATATTAACTTCAATAATGATATCCCTTATTCTACCTCCTCTTTTGAATCCGACTTGAATTTCTGATATTTCTCTGTTGATGGACGGTTGCAACCCTTTTCGAATTATCTTCAGCAGAATTTTACTTATCTGTGATATCAATGCTATTTTCTGATGATTTCCACATTTCAGTGGGCCACCTCTCTTTGGAATGGGCAGAAATATGGATCTCTTCTAATTCGTTGGCCAGGTAGCTGTGTACCAAATGTCTTGACTGATCTTATCATTAAATTTCAAGAAGTCATTCATGGAGATCTAGCGCGCACACACACACACACACACACACACACACAGCCCTTTGTAACATGTGAGGAATCAGAGGAGGAAGCACCATAGATTATCAGTTTGTTTAGAGTCCTCCCTTGCCTTAATCCAGTCGTACAAAACACAGAGTTCCCACAACAAATTTGCACTACAGCGTACTCCTCTTGTAGGGTTCCTTCACACGAATTTACTGAATTCCCTCCTGTGCAAATGCTTGCCCCTCAGTCTTCCGTTCTCAGGGCAAGCCAGGTTGCTGGTAGAAAGATCAGTGGTTCAGACTCACCAGCAGCCCCACTGGAGAAGGATGTGACAATCTGCTCCTGCCAAGATTACAGGCTTGGAAACTCTGCGCGCTACTCTAGTTTTCTTCTCAGTTTGCTGTGAGTTTCGTGTTCATAGGACTGTTCTCTGGTAAACCCATTTCTATTAGTGTTCCTCTGAGACCGTAGGACTTTCTAAGAGAGAACGAAATGTTTGTCAGAACATGCATACCTCCTCACAGTCTTCTCATCACGGGATTTCTTCCAATAGCTCCATTCCCCTGTATATATTAGGAATCACTTCTGACCTTGGTTCTCACAGTCATGTGCCCCGAGTGTTGCATGTTTCCCTCCTATGTTCCCCCTCAGGCCTCGAAGAAGAGGCTGGGTTCTCAGAGGGGAGAAGTTGAGTGTATGTTTATTTTTAACAAGCTCAGTTGTACTTAATGATTAACAAAAGTGTTCACTATTTTTAAAAAAATAAAGAAAAAGACTACACATGTTAATGTTTGAATCTATATAGATGAGTTGCTTTTTACCCAGTGTTTTCCTTGGTCTTATATACTTTAAATCCCCAATAGGTTAAGTGCCCTCCAAATAGTTTTGTATAGTACCAAAACCAAACCTCTTGATGGAAAATCTATCCTGACTCATGGTGATCCCATGGGTATAAAAGTAGAACTATGCTCCACAGACTTTTCAATGGCCGATTTTGGGGAGAGAGATCGCCAGACTTTTCTTCCACGGCATCTCTGGGTTACAACAGCCCCTGGCTGTTGTGGGGAAAATGCTTCCTTTCCCTTGTTATTCTTTGCAAGGGAACATGGAGAGTTGAGACAGACAGGTGGATCACTGCAAAAATCCCAATTTCATCACAGCTGTGTGAATGCATAGAGTGGTTCTCAACACATACAGACATTTTAATTTCTAAATGCATTTCAAAGGTGAATGTTTTATGTTCTTATTGAAAATGTGATGAAAACAAGGTATGATATGAAGATAGCAAAAATACAACATAAAATCTGAAAATGAATCACAGCCCAGCCATGTGCTGCATGTACAGTTAGAGTTTATGTACGCAAAGAAAAGGGACAGAGATAATATGTTGTTGTTGTTATATGCCATGGAGTCGATTCCGACTCATAGCGACCCTGTACAGGGATTCTGAGGCTACAAATCTTTATGGGAGCAGAAAACCTCATCTTTCTCCCGTGGAACAGCTGGTACTTTTGAACTGCTGAACTTGTGGTTCGCAGCCTGATTCATAACCACTATGCTACCAGAGGTAATATGAATGCCCCCAAATCAAGTCCTGATGTCCAGAAACAGGTTGGTTTCTTGGATAACAGGTTGTTACCTCTCTACGTAGATGTTGTTAGCGATCCTTGACTCGGCCCACCACACCAGGCCTAATGGGGTCCTATGTCATCCACAAGATCAGCTGGGGATCAGACCATTTCCCTCCATAAAGTTTTCACAGAATGATTTTTAGTACTAGATTGCCAGGACTTTCTTCCTAGTCCATCTGAGACTGGACACTTCCCTGAAACCTGTTCAGCATCCCAGCAACACAAACCCCTGCACTGACAGATGGCTGGAGTGGGGTGGTGGGGGGGTTTGCACATGAGGTGCACTGCCTGGGATTTGAACTCGGGTGCGTGGAAAGCAGTACTTCTGTGTCTACTTCATATTTCTTTCAGGGACACCTCGCTGGACCGTGCTTCACCTTTTGGCACTCCGCAGTTGTTGCACTTTTTACGGAAGGAAGGTTTCTGGCAACTTTGTGTGGAACAACCTACCCTAAGGGCGCCTTTTCTCCAACCCGTGTGTGAGCTCACATGTTCCTCATTCTCACATCTCAAACGTTTCCAGCAACTTCTGCACACTTCACAGACAACGGCAGAGTGAGCATATCACCTTCATGTTATTGTTAGGTGCCACCGAGTCGGTACGGAACCATAGCGACCTTATGCACAGCAGAA
>NW_006408536.1:29297548-29311479 GCF_000296735.1 Chrysochloris asiatica
GGGGCTCATTTTACTGTCATAAATGCTGACTGCAGAGGTCTGGAACCAAACCCACAATGTCTTCACAGTCTGCCAGTCATTGAAATCACTAGCCAACAATCCTTCAGACAATTTTCCATATTTAAGTTAAAAGTGGCATCTAATATTTGAAGACTGCACTTAGAGTAGATTAGAGCATGAGTAGCTGGTTGAGTTTTGTTATCAGAGAACAGTCATTCCTCAGGTTAGGACAGGTGATTCACAGACTGCAGTTCAGACTCAGCTGCTGAATGCTGGCTTCCTGCCTGCTGATGGGGATCAACTCCTTCACAGCAAGATCCTGGAGTTGGGAGCACAGATCTTTGTGACAAATGATTGAATGTTTTCATTACCCATGTCAAAAACCAACTTGATTTAAAGCTAAGGGACGTCAATGCCCCATGTTTGACATATCCGTGGAGTTCTGGGAAAACAACAGTTTGCTGCCACGTTGCAAGAAAATTGATGAGTGGCAAAATACCTTAGATTTTTCCCAATGAGTGGCATGGTATTTACGCACATACTCCCCCGTGGGGAGATCTGGAATAGAGTCATGCTCTCAGCGGAGCAGTGTGCGCTGCTAATTACCTAATCCCTGGGGCATCTCTGGGTTCTTGGTTTTATTAAATCCCTAAGACGACCACCTGCATATTGGACCCAGGAAGGGCATGGCCAATTGGATCTACATTTCTGACTCCTTTCCACCCTCAGCAAACACCACAGCATGCTGGCAGTATTCCTAGACTGCAAAGTATATGCTGAACCCTTTAGAGTGACCTTCAGATTCCACAGGCAGGAATGAGTATGCATTTTGTTGAGGCTTCAGTTCAAACCTGGGCTGAGCATTGTCTATAGTGGTATCATCATGATGCTAGCAGACCCCCAGCACCTGTTTCCCGAGGTGTCAAGACTGTAATGCGTCTTCATTGTCCAAAGACTGACAAGAGATTCTGAAAGTGAATCTTCCCTGACACTGTGAGCTCAAGCATGGTGTTGTTGCTGTCTTTGTTTGATGCTGGCGAGCCAGTTCCCACACACAGTGGAGCTTGTGGACAAATTCACTTGGAAATCTGCAGAGACCACAGAGTACGAGGGGCTTCAAAAACTTCATGGAAAAAATTCAGTTATCTATTCATTCCATTTTCCCACAAACTTTTTCAAGCCCCCTTACACACATCCCTTGCATTAGTTAAAGTTTTATCCAAATACCGCATTCACCAATGGCGTCTTTGCATGGCTGTGTTCGCAGCGCTGGGGAACATTTTTTTTGTTTCCAAAATTTGTAACATTCACGGACCATACAAAATCATCCACTTAAAAATTAACTAGCTATATTTGGTCAAATCCTTAATGAACTCACCCATAATGTGATGATGGAGCCCTGGTATGGTACTGCAGGATAATGCACTAGACTGCAAGGTCAGTTTGAGCCACAAGGTCGGTTGTTCAGACCCACCAGTCGCTCCTCGGAAACCTTATACAGGGTCGTTAAGAGTTGGAATTGACTGAACGGCACCTAACAACAATGACGACAATGTGACGGCTAGAACTGCAAATGCCCTGCCAAGGCCAGACCAACTGATTTTGTGGGCCTAATACGGCCCGAGGAGTCCTGGTGTGGAGCTATCGGCTAATGTGTCAGACTGCAAAGCTGTTTGAACTGCAAGGTCGGTGGTTCATGCTCACCAGCTGCTCCTTGGAAACCCTACACAAGGTCGCTATGGGTCGGCATCAACTCGATGGCACTTAACAACACCAACAATACGGCCTGAGGGCTGGACATTGCTCATCCCTGATTTCCAGCCTGTATGCACTTAACTGTTTTCTTGTTGGTTGATCATCACACGCAATAAGCCTTATTGTTCTATTTTTATAGAATTTTACTTGTGAACAACTAGGTGTGTTCTACCACCTGTCTGTCCATGTGTCATACTGTGGTGCTTTCTTGTTGCTGTGAAGCTGGAAACTAGGCTACCAGTATTCCAAACAGTGACAGGATCACAAATGATGGACAGGCTTCAGTGGAGATTCCAAACTAAGACTAGGAAGAAAGGCCTGAAGATCTACAGGGAGTCAGTCAATGAAAATCCTGTGGATAACAAGAGAACACGGTCTGATGTTGCTGTTAACGGCGATGAAGTTGGTTCTGACTCATAGCTACCCTGTATATAGGGTTTCCAAGGAGTGGCTAGTGGGTTTCAGTCACCAACCTTGCAGTTCAAAGCAACCTCACAACTGAGGGTCTATCGCACAGCGCCACACCAGGGTGCCCCATTGTCTGATAGAGTGGTGGAAAATGAGCCCCTTAGGTTGGAAGGCACCCACAACACACAGTGGCTACAACAGCGACCTGAAGCGCATTGAAGATTCTGCACATGGTGTGGGACCTAGCCACGTTTTACTCTGCTGCACATGGGCCAACACGCGTTGGGAGCCCACTCAACAACTGACACCAGGAAATCCAACACATTAAGACAATCCAGGAGTTACCGTGTTTGCATGTGTATGTTCACAGGCACTCACCCAAACCTGCACGTGTTCACATGGACATCTGCATTTTACAACACAGCAGAGAAATCACAATGCCACTAAATCACAATGCCACCAAATCACAATGCCACCACGCTGCTCCATTGAGAAGGAGCAGAGCCCAGGAGTTGATTCGGGAAAATAGCAATGATTAAACACAATGAGTGATGCTCAGATGATCTCAGGTTAATTAAAGAAAGACTTGACTGTCCTCCCCTCCTCATCTCAGCCAGATGATGGGCCCCAGGCCAGAAACCCCCTAGGGTGGCCTGGCTTATCAATAAACCAGCCAGGCACGTGGATATTTCTATTCACAAAACTAAAGTGGTCAGCGGGCCTCCTGTGCTTTCGAATCAATGCCAACATAATGCGTTCATAATCGAACAAAAGGCCTACTGACCCTGCACCATCCGAGTAAAAGTCCATCACCGAAGTCATATTGATTAAGCATTAACTAAGAATCTAGAATTCAAGCCTGGTCTCCTCTAAGCCTTATCTTTATAGTTCAGAAGTTGATTTCAAAGAGAGACAGAAAGAAAAGAAAAATCCATACCATAAAGCAAATTGGATTGTCTGTCCCTTGAAGAAAGACTCACTGTTCATTTCCTGGGTAGTCCTCTGGGAGTGGTGTTTAGCTTGGTGGGTGCATATCCACTGACATCACTTACTGTTCATTGACCAATTACTTACACAGACATGCAATACCACCACGCAGAGTGTCCACTTGGAAAGCACCCACTTTGGACATCACTGTGGCTTTCAGTATGGGCAGCAGTTCATGCTCCCTGCACACAGAGCATGGTGAGAAAAGAGACAACCAGACAAATCTAAGGAGGCGCTGGTGATGAATCTGTTTGTATATTCTCTTCCATGGCTCTCCATCCCCCGGAAGCACTTGAAGGGTGTAGCTCGACGCATGGACACGTGGGGACATTTGCTCATTTGCTCAGGGAGAAGCGTGCAGCTGGAAATAGGGAGTCAGTTTGGGTTGATGGGGCAGTGAATGGTAGGTCAGATTTTTGCTCCCTGCAGGTCAAAAACATCCTGCCATTTGGGAGGTGCACATGAGGTCCAAATACAGGAATGCATGAGCCAACATGTATGGTGAAGAAGAGATACACTCACGGGTCAGCAATCACCAATAATCAGCCACTGGGATGGCCCCACCCTCCTGGCGGGCTTGGCTATGCTGCACCTGTCATCCTGGCATCTCTCATCTGCACCTTCACCCCCTAACTGTCCCCTTCTGCTGATCCCCATGATCTGAGCACCCTTAGATGCACAGGAGTGAAGGGTGACTCTTGTCAATACATCTCATGTTTCATGAATGCGCTGTCCCCATCACTGTGTGTGGATCAGGCCACTGTGGACCACAGGGAGTTCACTGGCTGATTCTAGGAAGGAGATCACCAGGCCTCTCTTCCTACTCCATCTCAGTCTGATAGCTCTCCTGACTCCTGCTGAGCATCACAGTAACTGCGCAGCCTCCGCTGACAAATGGGTGTGCTTGCACCTGAGCTACATTGGCAGGAATTCATTGATACACACTTTGATCTGGGTGACCCAGAATTTTGGTATCTTCTTTCTCAATTGAGACCAGTTTCTAAAGTGATAATCAAATTGTGACTCATGAGAGTCCTGGTGATGTTGTAGGCTAAATACTAGACTGCTAACCACAAGCTTAGGATCTCTGGTAGCATAGTGGTTACGAATTGGGTTGCGAACCTTAAGGTCAGCAGTTCGAAACTACCAGCTGCTCCACGGGAGAAAGATGAGGCTTTCTGCTCCCATAAAGATTTACAGCCTTGGAAACCCTGTTCAGGGTGCTATGGGTTGGAACCGACTTGACGGAACTTAACAACACAACAACACAACCACAAGGTTGGTGGTTCAAGCCCACTGGCCGCTCCCTGGGAAAAAGATGAGGCTTTCTGCTCCTGTAAAGATTTACAGCCTCGGAACCCCAATACAGGGTCACTATGAGTCGGAATGGACTCAACAGCACACAAACAATAAAAAGTATCCATAGAAACAATCTTTTTCTTATCAATTAAATTATGATCAGTCATCCTGAAGGCTCAGTAAAGTTATATTCCATATGTGCTAAATTACGACTTTTCTGTTAAAATTGTACATGTCTCCAAGATCTCCAATATATAATCTCAGACTGGAGCTAGACGTAACAGGATATTTTTTGTTTGTTTATTATTGTTTTAAAGCAAATAATATTTTGTCACATATAGTTTCAAATTCTGGTTGTGTTTTCTCCTCAGATTCTTGCTTAGGTGCTACGGTTTATGGAATTTTGACATTTAATTTTTTTTTTATTCGGTGAGTAGTAACCAGTAGAGGACATAGGTTTTTGATAAATGGCAAATTGTGACAATTTTAGGGTTTGGTGGACTACGTACACTCCTTGTCACACACTGGGCTTCCATCTTGTGCTTTGGTTTGCTCTTGTTTTCCCTTTTTTGTTTTAGCTGCCCTTTCAAAAAGTGATGTTGTTGTTGTTGTTAAGTGCCGTCGAGTTGGTTCCGACCCATAGCAACCCTGTATAGGGTTTCCGAGGAGCAGCGGATGAGCTTGAACCGCAGACCTTGCAGTTCAAATTGCTTTACAGTCTGGCGCATTCACCCACAGCACCACACCAGGGTATACAATATCCATTTCCAAGCTGGGCTTGTCCTACTGGCTGCAGTTTTCCTATCCCTGGAATATAGATTATCCGTTTTTTTGGTGTTGTTTTGTTTTTATTAAAGTAGGATATAGAACATTGTGTTTCTGGATTCTGTATAACTGCTTTTTACAACTATATATAATAAGTGCCATTGAGTAGATCTTGACTCATAGAGACCCTGTATAGGGTTTCAGAGGAGAGGCCGGTGAGTTTGAACCGCTGACGTTGTGAATCAAAGTAACCTTGCTTTAGGATAAAGCCAGTGCTTTATCCTACAGCCCCACACCAGGATTGGAGGTATTAAAACCCAGAAATGAGGAAATAACAACAACAGAAATATCCAGAAAAGCACATAGAAAATAAATCATTTTTGAAAAACACGTACGATTGAAATATAACAAATATTGAAAACATTTGCAAAGGTAGTGATGTAGTGGTTCAGAATTGGTAAATACGCAAAGTAAACCCCAGAAAGATTTCCAAAGACGAGTAAGCACGAGATGGATGTGAAAGGTGCCAATGCAGTCAGTGGAGAAGGACCGCAGTGCTCAATAAAGGACGCTTTGTCTCTGAGTATTTTGAAAATGCTGTGATATGTGCTCTAGCAATCTGCAATGACAAGGAGCTCTGGTGGTGTAGTGGTTACGAATCGGGCTGTGAACTGCAAGGTCAGCAGTTCGAAACTACCAGGTGTTCTGCGGGAGAAAGATGAGGCGTTCTGCTCCTGTGAAGATTTACAGCCTCGGAAACCCTGTACAGGGTCGCTATGAGTCAGAACCGACTCCAAGGCACATAACAATCTACAACGACAGACTATCCAGATTTAAATACAAAAATATTAAGAAATGGTTACAATAAAACTGAATATTTTAACAAATCTGAGATTAAAAAACACTTTCTAAAAATCATATAATGGCAAAAATGTTAATTATTATTATTATTTTTTTTTTTAAAAGGGGACTGTTTGCCTAAGGACAAAATTCAGAAGTGTCGGGAAATAAGCAGAAAGGGAAACAAGATCCCCAGGGAGGAAGTGGAGAAAGTGACGTTCATGGAGGGGATTGTCGTCATGGAGATGAAACAAGGGGTGTGGTTTGTTGGATGTATGTGTTGTTGTTGTCAGGTGCCATCGAGTCGGAACCGACTCATAGAGACCCCATGCACAGCAGAACGAAACAATGTCCGATCCTGGGCCAACCTCACTACATCAATGATGTCACTCGGCTGATCCATATATATCTTGCTTAATTCACACACACACACAAAAAGAACCTCATCTTGATCTCCATTCAATCCCAGTTCCTAAAACAATACCCGGCACATAATAATAAGAAATGTTCACTCAATAAAAAAAGAAGTTATAATTTAATTGAGAAGAAAGAATCTATTTTTACTCAATCTGAAGTAATAAATTACTAACATTTATTTGTAACACGGAGTCCTGGTTTGGCAATGTAGGATAAAGCACTGGGCCAAAAGTATACTTTACACATTTGCAAATTTTACACATAGAGGAGAACATGGCTAAGTTAGTGTCCTGGGCATGGTGCTGTAGGTTAAGCACTGGACTGTTAACTGAAGGTCGGCAGTTCAAGCCCACCACCCGCTCCTTGGAAACACTAGGCAAGGTTGCTATGAGTTGAAACTGACTGAACAGCACTTAGCAATTACAACAACAATAATTAAATAGAATAAGAACACGAGGCCTTTGTGAAGTCAAAGGTTGCTCACTGCCGGCAGTAATGTGTTCAAATCATCAAAGATCTCGCGGGGCTAAATCCGGATGGTTAGCTTAGAACACTTCAAGTCAAAAAGAAACTCATCTTCATTTGCATCGATATGCCTCAGTGATGGGCCACAGTTCCCCAAAGTGCCTGATATGTCAGGTTCAACAGAAACATATTTCTAACATTCTGGAGTTTAGACACAATTGATCGGTTCTACATGTAATGCGGGTCTGAGATCTTCTATCTTCCTCCAGGAGAACACCAACGCAGTGGCGAAACCCCAATAATAATTGTTACTAATGCAGTTAGATAAGGGCTCCAGGGAGGGTCTGCAGAGAGGAAGAATATCACCCACATCTCTGTTCTTCCAAATAAAGATATTTCTATAAACATCTGTACGGTTACTATAGAATGCAGAGGAATTCGATTTTGCTAATTCCAGCAAGTACGTCTTTATGTATATGATTGCATAGATGAAGATGAGAGCTTGGTCTGTATATATTTTTTAACAATAATTACACAATGATACGTAATGAGCCCACTGTGGTGGCTTGCATTCTGTTGTGATGTTGGAAACAATGTCACCAGCAGGTCAGCCACAGGTCAGATTCTCCTTATTAGCCTTTAAAGTATTTCTAAACACATTAACAATCTCTTTGGTGGTGGTAATGGTTATGTACTGTGGAGTCAGAACCGACTCACAGTGACCCTGTACAGGGTTTCCGGGAGCAGAAGGCCTCATCTTTCTTCCATGGAACAGCTGGTAGTTTCGAACTGCTGAACTTGCGGTTTGCAGCCTGATTCGTAACCACTAAGCTACCAGAGCTCCTAACAATCTCTTTAGGCATAGCTAATATTTCCTTCTCCAAGTGAACATATTAAATGAGTAAAAATTGTACTGAATAACTTTCAGACTCGGGTGTTCTAAACTTGTGTTGTTCCTAGGTGGTGTCGCGTTGATTCCGGCTCATGACAACCCCGTGAGTTACAGTAGAACTGCCCCCCATAGGATTCCCATGGTAGTCATCTGTAAGGAGGGCTGATTACCACAACTCTACCCCTGAGCAGTTGGCTCGTTCAAACTGCAGACCTTTATGTGAACAGGAAGCGCTTACCTGTTGTCCCACTAGGGCTAAATTAAGGTGAAAAAAGGAAACCTTGCTATCAATTCTGCCTGCGGGCATTTCCTGTGGTCTCATTAGAAAGGAAGAGCCCCTAATGAGCACAGTTTGGTGCTCAGCTCTAAGAGAAAGGTTAAAGGTTCAAGTCCACCCAGAAACACCTCAGCATAAAGGCCTGGTGATGGATCTACTTCTGAAAAAATCAGCCACTGGTGACTCGAAACACAGACTATCCAAAGTGTTGAATGGAAAGCACATTTCCTCAGTAAATTTTTACTGAAACCACAATCGGTCAGTCTATGAAAAACCCATGGAGCATACACGGGCCTATTCTGCACAGGTGGGGTTACCTAATTAGGGTGAGGATAGCGTAGGTGAGGACCAGGCTATTTGGCTATGCTGTATGTAGCATTGTTATGAGTTGGAACCAACTTGATGGCCCCTAACAACAACATTAAGGAGGAGTCTCTGGGTCCAAACAGTTTGGTGCTCAGCTGCTAACTGAAAGGTTGGAGGTTCAAGTCCACTGAGAGTCACTTAGGAAGAAAGTGCTGGAGATCTACTTGCAAACAATCAGCCATTGGAAACGTTATGGAGCACGGGTCTACTCTGGGACTGCCGTGAGTTGTAATGGATTCAAAGGCAACAAGTTTGTGTTTTGCTTTGTTTTGGTGTTTGGGTTTTATGAGTTCGGTGTCTCCCCATCTGATCAGATGCTTTCATTCCTGAAATGAAGACACGAGTAGCAGCAGTAGCCAATTCCTAAAATGCATCCACACGCGAGTGTCGGTTGCACTACCTGTGTAACTGGCTGGTGGGCACCACACTGCATCCCCCACAGGTACGCGGACTGCAGAACTCAGTTCCACCCTGTGACCGCCTTAAGGTAAGTGAGTTTGGTGGGGACTTCATTCTGTGTGGGCTCTGCAGATTTTAGCAGATGTGCACTTTGGGGGTGGGCCTGGGGGCTTGGTGGGGGGGTGTCTCTTGCTGTGGGTTGCACAGGGTTAAGGGTCCCAGCTCAACGGCAAGGTTTTGGATGGCCGCAAAGCTGGGCAGCCTTTCCTGGAGAAGGGGAAAAAAAGGAATGTGGACACCTCGAAATTTATGGGCTGCAAAATGTGCCTGCACCTGCTTGCGGTTTGTCTTATTGAAAACACATGAGCTGTGTGAGTAGCCAGGGGCACGTCAGCTCTCCTTTCCTAAAGCATCCCAGGCAGGAAGCCCGAGGGAAGCTGGGCTCCAGCAAGCATGGAAGAGGGGACCGATGCTGCTGGTGTCATCGGTCTCTCTGCCATCCTGCAGGACAGAGGACACCAACACTGTCACCTTTACAGAGGTGGACTGCCACATCTGCCTGCCATGATTCAATTCCAACTCATAGCTCACCCTAGAGGACAGAGTAGAACTGCCCCAGGAGAAGCATTGGTGGCACAGTGGGTTAAACTCTGGGTACCATCTGAAAGGTCAATGGTTCAAACCCACCAGTCTCAGTCTTGTAAACCCTAAGAAGGAGTTCAGTTCTAATCTGTCCCGGGAGTGAGAACCGAGTCTATGGCAATGGGTTTTGGGTTTTGGTTAATCCTTATAGGAAAAGATTTCCACATCTTTCTCCCATAGAGTGGGAACTGCCCACTTCTTGGTTAGCAGCTGAGCACTTAACCGTGGTACCCCTTGGAGCCAACGCTACACAGGTCCTTCCTGCGGTGATGCCTGTGTACTACGCCAGGATTTCCATGCATACGAGCAGCGCCAACTTGTATCGCAGCTCTACTTTATACCTGGGGCACGCATCAAAGGGGATGATGGAGGTCTCTGTATACATTCAGGAACTCTCCTCTTTACTGATTATGAGCAAAGATAACGTTTTCAACAGGAAAATAAATCATGGCTTATGGGCCCACGTCATGTTGATTTGTAGGACACCATCAGTGGCAGCTGTCGACTGGGCCCTGGACTCATGGCAATCCCACGCGTGTGTCCACGCACAACTGAGCTCTGTAGGCTCTTCTTGACTGTCGTTGTTCCAGGAGCGGAGACGTTGGATGGCTTTGAACCACCAGCATCTAGGTGAGCAGCTGATTGCACACTCCTCAGCGCCCCCAGTATCCCCTAAGACAGGCCTTTCTCTGACTGTAACATCTACTGGTGACAAGGAGTAACTGGGGTTCAGCTCAGCCCAGAAGGTAAGCAACCATTTGTGAAACTGAGAAACATGTCTTCAGCAACACTTGTGGGGACCTTCTGAGTTGAGTATTTGTCAGGTACTTGAAGGAGGCTTGGAGACACAGTGGTTAATGTTTCAACTGATAACCAAAAGACTGAGGTTCAAACCCATCACCTGCTCCTCAGGAGAAAGAAAGACATGTCAGTCCGCTACTGTAAAGTTTTCCAGCCTAGGAATCCCCATGGGGCAGTTCTCCTCTGTCCTACAGGCTCACTATGAGTCTGAGTCAACTCAACAACAGTGAGTTTTGGGTTTTATTTCTGGTTTTCCAATTCAAAACTGTATAAAATACAGTCTCTTTCCTTAAAATTATTTCTTCCATGCATTAGCATATTTCTAAGTTTTAGTTTGAAAGTCCTACAAATGGTTATTAACACTCTTGATTACTAACCAAAAGGTTGGCTGGTCCAGTCACCCAGAGGTGCCAAGGAAGAAACACCTGGTGATCTCCTTCAGAAAACCCAGCCTTAGAGAACTCTATGGAGCACAGTTCTACTCAGACATGCACAGGGTTTTCCTAAGTCAGAACAGTGTTTTAAGTTTTAGTTTGAGACTATCCATGACCATTTCTTAACTATGAGCTTTATGTAGTTACATGATCCCCCCACAAAGGAGATAAGTTTGCCAACTTTTCCTTGGAATGTTCTACAAGTCCAGGAGGGAGGGAGGAAAACTATTTTCAAACTGCAAGCTACATGGTCTGAGTTTTTGTACAGCCATTCCCACCCCCCACCCCCCGGGTCATATTTCCTCACCAAAAACAAGGGGTTGGTGTGAGACTTGGCTAAGACTCTCTCCAGTTGGACATTCCAGGGCTCTGGGATTCCAGGTGATGTCCCAACACTCAGACATTCTTGGGAGTTCAGTGTGATTGTGTGCACCCACGATTTCGACATTCCAGGGCTCTGGGATTCCAGGTGACGTCCCAACACTCAGACATTCTTGTTAGCTCACAGGATGATGAGTAAAATCAGTCATACTTCTTGATATCACAGACTTTTTTGCTGATGGGTACCTTCTGCATTTTTTCCCTACAGGAATGAGTCTTCAGGTAACATATGACCATCTTCAAAGTGCCTAACGCCACCTTTGAAGAAGAATTGGTTCTCAAATGTTTGCTTACATGGCTGGGACCTAATCCTTGAGGGCCATTCCTAACAGAGACTCCAGAGGCATCCTGGGTAACTTGAACTTAGCTGAAATGAGTGCACAACTGAACCTAAGTGCACGCCCTCCGCTTCGACGCCCCGCGCATTGTCACTGCCATGGTGCAGTCTGCCCCATGCACTGGGATGTGTGTTTCCTTGGCAGCCATCACACTGTACTACGGGATGACCTCATTTCTCTGTGCCTTGCTTTGTAGCGCTTCACAGACGTGGCAGTTTGAAGAGTTGTGTCAACCCTGCATCAAGCAAATCTGTCAGTACCATTTTTCCAACAACATGCGGTCACTTTGTGTCTGGGGGTCCCATTTGGGTCATGCCCACCCTATTCTATGCTTTGCCGTCCTGCCATCACACACTTAGAGACTACAGTCTAGGGTCCACATCACTTTCTGATGCTCTGGGAAACCCCAAAGTGTATATGACCAGCTTCCTAGAGATAGTCACTTTATTTCGGTGGTCTGGAACCAAACCCATAGTATCTCTGATGTCTACCTGCATAATAAGGTAGTAATGTGTGAACCCCAATTAAATTGTGATAATATTTATTATCATTAAGTACCAGAGCTTATCAGAGTGTCTACTATATGTTGTTATCATGGAGTTGATTCTGACTCATAGCAACCCACTATAGGGTTTCCAAGGAGCGGCTGGTGGGTTTGAACTTTGGACCTTGTGTCTAGCAAGCCATCCAGCGCTTATCCTACAATGCCACAGTTGTAACTAAATGAAGAAGACAACTGTTTTTATTTGTTTAAATAAATCTGTCACACAAACTAGGAAACAGGCATGTTAAATAATGTATCAATTGTTGTTGTTATGTGCCATGGAGTCGAGTCCGTTCCGACTCACAGCGACCCTATATAGGGTTTTTCCGAGGCTGTGGAAGATCATTAAACCTCACTGTGAAAGAAATACACATGGCGAAAAAAATATCACGCTCTTAATTTGTTCAGTTAGGAAAACATTGGCGTATTAAGACTACCTGCTGCGTGTTAAATTGTGCGTGATAAGATGTAAATGATAATTTTGTAATCTTTATCACAATTATGTATTCTGTCTCTAAAATATATGCCTATTCTTTATTTGGGAATTTCACATCTTTATTTGGGAAATCCACAGAAATTTATCTTTAGGGCATTACACTAAATATATAACACTATTATCGAAAATACATTTGTTAAAGTCTTAGTCAAAAACAGGAGCATATTAGACCCAACCAAACAAAAATGTTCAGCCACAGAAGAACGCATAAATAAATTATGCTGTGAAACATAATAAGGTGGTATATATTATGCCATTAATAAAATGTTCGAGATTGCTATAATTATAAACTATATACATTATATAAAAAGAATATAAATAAATATAATGATACAAAAGTGAAAAAAGCAGATGAACAGATTTGAATAAATACAGAGAAAATACAAAGCAATCAAATGTGTGAATAAGGAATAATATGAGGCGAGTTCAGAAAGTTGATGGGAAAATCCCATTATATTTGAATTCCATTTTTCCATGAACTCTTCAAAGCCCCTTCAGACTGGGAGGTCATGTATTAGTAGTGCTTGCCAATGGCTAAATAGACTTTTTCCCTCCAAAATTTCATTAAATAATATATATTAATCTTAGAATTAAATAAAATCCATTTCACTTAAAACAGGCATTCCTGTGCCCCTTTCTAAGATGATTTGAGGTTCTTCCCATGGCCAAGAACTTGCCTTAAAATCTGCTCTGCGAGCTCCTTACTTAATGTAGAACATGCCAGCACTCAGCCAACGTCCAGCTCCTTACTGAATTCATTTCCACCACTTATTTCTAAAAGGATGTATCTGAATTGTGTTGCATAAGCCAGCAGAAGAAGAGAAAAACCACCCAGAAGATACAGTTTAACATAATCAAAGTGGACAACTTTGTTCTGGCAGTGAACTTTAAAACCACCCAGACGCAAGGTGGAGTCCCTACGTTTGGCCAAACAGACCCACCATTCACAGACACATAAAGGACCCGGCTGTGGGAGAGGGTGGAGGCAGGCGCCATTTGTTTGTCTTGGTGATGGCATTGTGCTTCTTGGAAATCCAGGTCAGGAATTGTAAACAGAGTTCCACATTTACAAATTGTATCGATTTGTATCTGGTGCGCATTTACTCAAACCTACTCCTCTCTTCTTTCATTTGTATGTTACTGTAACAATCACACATTTGGATCCTCAGAGTGAGCAGAGATCCCACCGCATGTGTGTTAGCACACTTACAACCCAGATATCTCAGGCCATAGAGATGGAAGCATGGTGGCCGACTCTTTCTTGGCAAAGGAAGGGGGAGAAGCACAAGAGACATGGTCTTTTACTGATGACTTGTTGTTGTTAAGTGCCATCGTGTCGGTTCCGACCCATAGCGACCCTGTACAGGGTTTCTGAGGGTGTAAATCTTTACGGGAGTAGAAAGCCTCATCTTTCTCCCGCGGAGC
>NW_006408536.1:29312403-29313453 GCF_000296735.1 Chrysochloris asiatica
TTTATGTTCTTCTATAGACAGCAATATGTCTGTCTATAAAGACAGACAGCATATTGTTCATATTGTTCATTTTCTTTTATTTCATCCAAAATTAATTCAATGCATAACAGAAAGACTAAACGTATTTATTTCGTTGCTTACCAAAAACTTGGAGGCTCTATCTAGCCCACTCAAAGTCACTGAAAATCCCACGTAGTGCAGTTCTACTTTGACACACACAGAGACACCATGAGGCAAGACTGAGTCCTGAGCCACCCTAACAGTTGTTCCCTGAGGGGTAGTTCTCTCTGGGCATTATATCAGATAATGTTCCATTGCTAGCCATAAGGTTTGCACTGGCCAATTGATTCCAAAGGTGATTGCCAGGTCCTTCTTCCTAGTCTGTCTTAGTCTGGAAGCTCTGCTGAAATGTGTCCACCATGGTATGTGAAATGCCAGTTATATCTCAGCAATATGCAGGTCACCCTCGTGTCACACAGAGATACATGGATGGAGGTGCACACAACCTAGTGTGGTATACATTATTTGGGGGCATGTGACTACACATAAGAAAATGGACTCAGTGTACATACTTTCTGTACAGCCCATGTTTCATTTATAAATATGTACCATACACCGTTCTCTTAGGCAGGCTTCTCTTTGCATCTCCCTGTTGGCAGTGACAGACTTTCCTCATCCTGATCACACTAGAGCCATAGGCTCGCCTTTTAGGTACTTAGCAGGCTATATGCCTGCTCTAAAGGAACAACTTGTAATCTTGTGTGATGGTGGTAAAGTTCCAGAAAAACAACCCTGGAATTGTTTGCCCATTTAAAAGGGATTTCTTTGAAATTATCCCCACCAGTATTTTGCATGCCCACTAGGACAAAGACTATGTCTCCCACTAGGAAAGAGATCAATGTCTCCCACCAGGAGAGAGACCAATGTCTCCCATCAGGACGGAGACCAATGTATCCCACTAAGACAGACACCAATGTCTCCCACCAGGATGGAGACCAATGTCTCCCACTAGGGCAGAAACAATGTCTCCCACCAGGACGGAAAAAATGT
>NW_006408536.1:29313553-29314241 GCF_000296735.1 Chrysochloris asiatica
TCTCACTAGGACAGAGACCAATGTCTCCCACCAGGATGGAGACCAATGTCTCCTACTAGGACGGAAAAAATGTCTCCCCCTAGGACAGAGAAAATGTCTCCCCCTAGAACAGAGACCAACGTCTCCCACTAGGACAGACACCAATGTCTCCCACCAGGACGGAGACCAGTGTCTCCCACTAGGATGGACACCAACGTCTCAAACTAGGACAGAGACCAATGTCTCCCACTAGGACAGAAACAATGCCTCCCACTAGGACAGAAACAATGTCTCCCCCTAGGACAGAGACAATGTCCCGCACTAGGACAGAGACCAACGTCTCTCACTAAGACAGACACCAATGTCTCCCACCAGGACGGAGACCAGTGTCTCCCACTAGGACAGACACCAATGTCTCCCACCAGGATGGAGACCAGTGTCTCCATTAGGACAGAGAACAATGTCTCCCACCAGGATGGAGACCAATATCTCTCACTAGGACAGAGAACAATGTCTCCCACTAGGATGGAGGCCAATGTCTCCCACTAGGACGGAGAACAGTGTCTCCCAGTAAGACGGACACCAACGTCTCACACTAGGATGGAGACCAATATCTTCCACTAGGATGGAGACCAGTGTCTCCCACCAGGACAGAGACCAATATCTCCCACCAGGATGGAGACCAGTGTCTCCATTAGGACAGAGAACA
>NW_006408536.1:29314932-29319392 GCF_000296735.1 Chrysochloris asiatica
TCTCCCACTAGCCTTAAAGAACAATGCCAACTTGTTCATGCTTTGCCCAATACTACATTTTCCCTTTCTTTGGTGATGTTTTTCATTCTAATGTTATCGCTTTTATATTATTCTATTCAATCTTTTTTCCCGAGCACATGAACTGAATGACATAAGTCCGGAAACTATAATAGTTTAACAACAGAATAAACAACATTGGCTGGAGAATGAATATGTCAAGAGGCCATATTTTGCACCGCCACTGCCACTGTGATATCATCGTGTTCCTGGATCATAATGTTCCTGTTGTCTGATTCTAGACACACCACATTAATATCCATGGGGTCAGAGGTTAGTTTAGCAGCTTGTTGAGCTAGAACAGCTATCACTCCAGCATGCCTCTGACAGGGTCCCACCACAGCCCAGATTCAGTCCTGTGAATCTGTGCAGAGGACTGCAACAATGGAAGGGATCTTCACTGTATCCTCTAAGTGCTGTTCCAAGGTCGTCTGCATCCCACCCACTGTCAGCCTGGGTTTTGGATCCCTCTATCCAATTGCTTTTTGTGAGTTTAAGTATTTCTTCTGGAAGCATTGCATAATTCTGTGGGTTTTCTCTTAAGTCCCTTGCCTTTTTTCCCTTTCAGGCTGGGTTAGCCTTTTTTTTTTTTTTTTTTAATGGATCTATGAGATCATCTATATAATTGTGTGAGTCAGAATAAAATTCCAACTGTACTCCCATTTGAATTAGGAATGATGAGCCTGTTAATTCCTGCATTCATTCATTCAAGTTGTGTTTGATCATCTGCTTTCTTTCAGGAGACGTACTGCGGTTCTAGGCTGAGCATCCATGACTGACAGCAGGTAAGACTATGGCAGGCATGCTGACTGAGCATGTGGTTGACTTCAGGTGCCAGGGCCCCTCACTCACAGCACAAAGTGGTGTTTTCACTCACTGCATGGTGAGACGACTTTAGATTTGATTTGAGGACGCGTTTGACATCTTCAAATAGCAAAAATACAACCAATGAAGCCGTAGATGAATGGCCAATATTGAATTCAGCACTTAGGTTATTAAACTTGTAAATTAGAGCCCCAAGTTTAAGTATTAACTTTCCAGGTCCCCTTCTCAAGGACAGATGACCCAAAAAAGCAAGGTAATTAAGCTCGGGCTTCCTTGTGCTTACTTACTAATGTGTAGCGAATAATTTCACGTTTTCACCACATTGAATATCAGATCTACTAACAAATACCTGTCTCCCTTATTCCAAATTTGCCTTATTAATGATCAATAAATTAGAAAAAATATGAAATGACTCACTACAATTTAGTAAGTAAGCACAAGTAAGCCCGTGCTTACCTTGCTGGCTGGGGACTCCTTCCCTGTCAGGGATTGTAAATGTGAAAAGATGCTTTGTTTCTATGAGAAGGTGCTGTGGGGTTGGGAGAGAGACAGGTGCAAGCCAGACGTAGAGGCAGCATCTTGGAAGTAGTGAAAGAATGAGACATTGTTCACTAGACATTAGCAAGTAAGCACAAAGAAGCCTACACTTACCTTGTTTAAAATAAAACACTGACCGTTGTAATCCAAGGCCCTGTCTATAAACCTGACTCCTGGTGTGGTGTTCTAGAATAAGGACCAACCAACTGATGCTCAGAAACCCCATACAGGGTCATTATGAGTCGGACCCGATTTGACGGCACTTGACAACCACATACCTAAATTTGGGGTCCTTGTGTGGAAACAATGGTTAAATTGTTGGGCCAATAGCCATAAGGTTGGTGACTGGAACCCATCCAAAGGTGCCCAGAAATAAGGCCTGCTGTTCTGCTTCTGAAGGTCACAACCATGAGAACCTTACAGAGCACTTCTACTTGGACACACGTGGGGGCGCCATGAGTCGGACTGACGGGAAGACAGCTATTTCTGGGTACCTAAATTCAGATTTGTAATGTTATTTTCTTTTATAAAAATAACCTGCAAGCACCAGGGCTCACCAAACGTGCATCAGCCCCGGCTGCTGATGGGAGGCTATTGATCAAAGATGAATGTTGATCATCTAGGCCAGCAGTTGGCCAACCATGGGAAGGATCCTAGACTGTCTTTGTTGCATCATGGGGCCTTATATATTGGGGACTGGCTTGAGCTGGTCCCTCTCAGTCAGAAGCGACTCCACACAGTGGGTTTTGTTTTCTTTTAGGATCACACTGGTTGAGATCCAGATAATTTAGTAGAACCAAGTTTGGAAGAAGGCAAGCAGGTTTTTATGAGCGGATCCTTTGCTTTGCTGCTTTCATGAATATTCAGAAATGAGATGAGTTTGTCAGGGTTGGCATGAAAAAAAAAAAAGAAAATCTGTCAGAAGTGGGAAGGTCAAGACTTTCTTCAAAGCCAAAGCTGTATCCATCCATGTAGGGTGTTTGGTTTCCAAGGAAGCATTCTGGTCTCTTTGTCCTTGTATTTATTGATGGACACCAAGCAAGCATTCTGATCCCTTTGTCCTTGTGTATTTGTTGATGGACGGAACCTTGCCACACCATGGTTGCTGGATACGGAATCACTCCCGAGGAAAAAGAGACAGAAGAAGATTATTCCAGCCCATCTAAGTCTCCCCTCGTAGGTCAAGTATTACTATTATGTCAGGTGTGTGTATACAATTGTATTTCCCTTTGTTGTCATTAATGCTTGAGCTCCTTCCAATATCTCCCCCTGCCTCCATCACTGTGTGCTGTCCCCCACCCCGGCCCAGTTTATCTTGCCTTCCCTTCAGTCAAGTCAATACGCGTCTAACCTTCTATTCAGTTCTGTGATTTCCCCTCCCCTACCACCCTGGCAGCCTTCTTTCTGTGTGTTAACCTTTTCCTCAGTTTTTATAGCAGAAGTTTCATACAATATTTACCATTTTGTGACTAAGTTCATGTAGTACAATGTCCTCCGGGCTCATCCATGCTATGAGGGGTTTTGCAGACAGACACACAAGCTGTGCAAAGGCCAATGGGAACAGCCACAAATATATATCTAAGTGTGACAGAGGATATTCCTACATATGTATGTATATGTGATGCAAATACCTGTATCTATACATAGAGAAGACCAGGATAAGCACTGGACTGCCACTCAAAAAGTCGGCAGTACAAACCCTGCAGCAACTCACTCCTCCAAAACCTTAGGGTCACTGTAAGACAGAACCAAATTGATGACACTTAACGACAACAGGGGCAAACATATGAAAACTTCTTAGCCATAACCAAACACCTTGAGGGAATGACTAGATTGGCCTGGGCCTGAGGACCATAGTCTTAGGGGAGATCAAGTTCAAGTGGCATACCATAGTCCACAAAGACAATGTTCTACGTGCTACGTGGCTGAGTAGTGACCAGGTATCACTTAGATGCAGGTGACCATGTAAGGTGCAAATACTGGACTCACCCTGTCCAAAACAAAATAGAAGGAAGCAAGTCCAAGACATATGGAAACAATTAGTCCTCACATGAACCCCAGCCTGCAGGACTGACCCGGAAGCAAAAGAACTAGACAGTGCTCAGATACCACTTCTCAGGAAAAGATCACAATAGGCGGTCCTGGATAGAGTGGAAGAAAACCATGAAAGAAAACTCAAAATAAAAAAAGGCCAAACTTTCTGATCTGACAGAGACTGGTGGAACCCCTAGTCTATGGCTTTTAGACACCCTTTAAACTTGGACCTGGACAACTTTCCACCTAACAATAGACAGGCCTATAAGGTGAACAATCACACCATGCAGGTATACATTTCTTAGAACAATCATGCAGACAAGATGCAAAGAAGAGCATTTGCCCAGGACTAAAGCTCAGAAGACAGACGGGTGCAGGAAAGAAGGAAGGGTGGAAATGGAAACACACAATGGGAGGGGTAAGTGTTGCTGCCCCTCGGGGGTTACAACCAACGTCCTAAGACACATTACGTGCTCTTTGTTGAATGCAGACTCAACTGTCTCCATAAACTTCTACCCAAATCACAGTGAAGACTCTAAAAAAATAAATAAAAGTAGAGGCTGGCATAGTCACTAAAGAAGACAGATAGTTTACTGCTATGTTCTCGTGGCCATGCGGGAGAATTGGCTTGGGGATTCACGGGGTTCTTCCATTCCTAGACGTGCCTGTTCCTTTTCCATGGAACGTATACTTTTATCTATCTATCTATCTATCTATCTATCTATCTATCTATCTATCTATCTATCTATCTATCTATGTACCATCTACCTATCCATACTGACTATCTAACTATCTACCTACCTACTATCTATCTATCCATCCATCCTGTCTTTCTATCTACACATCCATCTATCCATCCATGGTTCTACGTATTATCTATCTAGCAATCATCCATCCATCCATTCATATATCTGCACATCCATTCACCCATCCATCCACCCCATCTACCCACCTAGCATATCTATCACATCTATCTATGTATCTATCTATTCATTCATACATGGATC
>NW_006408536.1:29319659-29321897 GCF_000296735.1 Chrysochloris asiatica
GCCTATGTATCTATCATCTATCTACCTACCTATTATTTATTGATCATGAATCCATTATCTGTGCATCCATTTATTTATCATTCATCTGTATCTTCTATCTATCTATCTATCTATCTATCTATCTATCTATCTATCTATCTATCCATTCATCCATGGATCTATGTATCATCTATTTACCTTTTATCTATCCATCATGCATGCATGTATCTATTATTTTGCTATCATCCATTTTTAACTTTTATATTTCTATCAATCATCTGATGATTCATCTGTCCATTTTGTATCATCTATCTATGTCTCATCCATCATCTGTCTATTTATCCATCTGTCCATTGTATCTATCTATCTATATATACATACACACATCTATCTATTATATATTTATATATATATATATAAATATATATATATACAGACAGACATCTATCTATACATACATACATATATATACATACACACATTTATCTATACATACATACATATATACATACATATATATATATACATACACACATCCATCTATCTATACATACATATATATACACATCTATCTGTCTATCTATCCATCATATCTATCTATCCACTATCTATTTCTCTATCATATGTATTTTTCTATCTATCCATCATGTCTATCTATCTATCTATCTATCTATCCATCTACCTATCTATCTACTTATCTATCTATCACCTATGTAGCTTCTGTAATAGATTGTGAATTTCCTGCAGGAAGGACACAGGTTTTATTCATCTGTGCAGCTACTGAAAATAACATAATGCCTAACCCCAAGTAAACTGTAGACTAACATATTTTCAAACATCTTTTAGTAATAGAACCATTTTTAACACTGACACCAAAGTAAATATACATAAACTTGATTTATGTTAAAGCATACCGTTCCCCTTGCTCTTTATGAAGGGTAGAGTGAACTGCCCACGGTCCCATTACGAGCAGCGATGACCCTAGAAACCTGTCTTTCCAGGCCCTGGAATTGCTCTTCACTGCGCTCCACCTACTTACAGCTGCCGCTTTCCCCAGGTACTTTCATGGAATTGCTCTCCTAGGAAACTCATCATCAAACATAAGGCATAATTCCAACAGTGTGTCATTCTGAAATGTTTGTAATGGGGGGTGGGGGGTGGGAAGTCTAGCCTAGAGACTTCACATTGAGGATCTCACCACAAGTTGTCAAGTGTGAGTCTTTCCAGTGCCCAGTCCCACTGGGGAAGACTTGGTAAAAGCGCCTCCTGTACGCACCAGTCTCTGCTGGACATGGAACGGCACGGAAGAGAAGAGGCCCCAGACCAGCTCAGAGGCCTGATTTACGGGGACCTGGGTAGCACTCTGCTGCTCACATGACTCTCCGTGGAGGAGTTCTTCTGGAGCACATTCAACACATTTTTGTTTTATAACTCACCCCTTTATGGAGTTACAGAACTGTACACATCAGAACTGGAGGTTTGATCATGTAAAATGAAGGAAAATTAGACCTTCATCTGTGTCATCTAAATGAACATTTCAGCATCCTGGGTCCCTGGTTCTGGCAGCGAGTCTAGGTCTTGTGGCCCACAGTTTACATATGCCTGCCATCCATGCCATCTCTGTCTGCACGGGAAGTGTTGAGAGAGTTCCCAGAGACCTTGCAGCTCCAGAAAACAGTCTGTGGACACACGTCTCCCTTAACAATTCCAAAGTCCTACATGAAATGTCCAGGGAAGCCGAGTTAGCCTCTGAGAGAGAGCTTCATCAAACACTTTCACCCTCCCATCTCCTGGAAACCCACATGGGGTGGCATTCTACTTCAACTGGAGGAATCTCAGCTCAGTTCCCGGGAGTGTCTTGCAGTCCCACGACCCAGGCTGCTCTCCAAGCACTACAGCATGCCGGCAGCCCCTCTTTGGATCCTTTCTCTGGATAAACATCTCTTTTAGAGAAATCACTTTTTTTTTTTTTTTTTTCCTTGTGGAAAAGTGTCTGAAGACTCAGTATCTCGGACAGTCTTCCAAGTATGGATGATTGTTCCTCTCTGGAGATGTTGGTTCTGCCAACTAAGGGTGGGGCTCGTGGGCTTGTGTCAGATGTAAGATCAAAGTCATCTGAAGATGATGGTGAGAGAGAGACAGAGAGAGTGCATGGGAGACAAAACAGAGAGAGAGGGAGCAGAGAAAGAGAGAGAACAGGGAGAGAGGGAGAGGAGACAGGGAACACAGAGAGAGAACAGAGGGGGCAGACAGGGTGGG
>NW_006408536.1:29322477-29351513 GCF_000296735.1 Chrysochloris asiatica
GACACAGAGAGGGGGCAGAGAAAGAGAGAGAACAGGGAGAGAGGAAACAGAGACAGGGAACACAGAGAGAGAACAGAGGGGGCAGAGAGAGGGGGCAGAGAAAGAGAGAGAACAGGGAGAGAGGGAGAGGAAACAGAGACAGGAACACAGAGAGAGAACAGAGGGGGCAGAGAGAGTGGGGAGAGACAGGTGGAACACAACTACAACATATCAAGCATTTACATAATGGGTGAAGTCTTTAATGTGGCTTCCACTCCCCCCAGCCCCCCTTAAAGTCTATATTTTGTGAATGACAAGTTAAACAGAAAAGTTTTTCTTCTGGTGCTTTTTCTTGTAAATCTAAAAGGTTGATTCGTGTTAATTTTGCCATAAAAGCAGGTTTTGCTAATAAATCTGTATTTGATCTTGTCAGGGGGTAAAAGAAGCGATTTCATATACTGAAGCATTCTGAAATGGATCTTGAGAGGGTAAATTCACTGTGAGCTGTGGTTTTTCTTTATTATTACTATAATAGGGCAAATATAAGTCATATGAAATGATGCAGAGTTGAGTGTTACTTAAGAATTTGGTTCATTGACTTGAACAAATTGTGGTTTGCTTCCAACAAGTGATAAAACATGGCAGCTATCATTAATTAAATCAACACAAATGAAAGCCAAGTGGAAATTCTGAAACCTGAAGTCCAAGAAAACCTTTCCAATTTAGAACAGTTTTTATGGAAGGGAAAATGTGAGGAAGTAGAAAGCAGCTTAGCTGGAGCTGGATGGGTAGAGTCTTGGACCCAACATCAACCTTGTCTAGATTGACCACAGTGCAGCTCCATTCTCTTCATATTTGTGGTCTAAGACTCAACTGAGATGATTAGACTTGACACAGACATAGAAATCTTCACATAGTCTTCACATCTCCCTTACATGTTCCTTTCATCCCAATGATTCAGTGATTCCCACGTTCACGTGTCCTGTCTATGCATGTTCCATGCAGGCATGCATCCAATAACCATCCATCCATCCATCCATCCATCCATCCATTCATATACCCATCTGTTCATCCATCCATCCACCATTCATCCACCCATCTATTCATCCATCCATCCATTCATATACCCATCTATTCATCCAGCCATCCAGCCATCTAGTGATTCATCATCTATGTATGTATGTATGTATGTATCTATCTGTCTGTCTGTCTATCTATCTGTCTATCTATATTGTTGTTGTTAAGTGCCATCAAGTCGGTTTCAACCCATAGCAACCCTGTATAGGGTTTCCAAAGAGCAGCTGGTGAGGTTGAACTACTGACATTGTGGTTCAAACTGACTTTGCAGTCCAGTGCATTGACCATACCAAGACTCCATTTACATACACACACACACACACACACACACACACACAAGGAGCTCTGGTAGCGTAGTGGTTACGACTCGGGCTACAAACCTCAGGGACGGCAGTTTGAAACTACCAACTGTTCTGCTGGAGAAAGATGAGGCTTTCTGCTCCCGTAAAGGTTTATAGCCTCGGAAACCCTGTACAGGGTTACTATGAGTTGGAACTGACTCCATGGCACATAACAACAACAACAATATATATACATACATATATGTATATATAAGGAGCTCTGGTAGCATAGTGGTTACGATTTGGGCTGTGAATCACAAGGTCAGCAGTTCGAAACTACCAGCCACTCCATGGGAGAAAGATGAGGCTTTCTGCTCCCATAAAGAGTTACTGCCTCAGAAACCCTGTACAGGGTCGCTATGGGTCGGAACCAACTCGATGACACTTAACAACAATAATATATATATACACATATAAACGTACATATATGTATGATTTTATATATAACTTTAATGCCAAAGAGAATTACCTGCAAATTATATTTTACCAGTAATGCAGGTTTACAAATGTATTTTGTTGTCCAACCCTATTCTTGCAATCAAGACACACACTGTTGAAACTTTGTTTCTGACATATTTGGCTCTTGATTATGATATTTTAGAGAAACAAACAAAAGCACAGTGGAATGAGGTCATTGGGTATGCATATCTCTGAAAGTTCCCAAGTCGAACAGAGAAAATGTTTCTAGTGGTAAGAATCTAAGTGCTTCATGTTTGCTTTATTCATAATTAAAATGCTTCTGTGTACTCAAGACCAATCTGAGAAATAATATAGTCTCTTTAAAATGAATACCTACTTGAGCTCACATCTAATCCTGTGCAGGTGGCCACATTCTCAAGATAAGGGACTGTTTGTGACCGCGTGTTGAGTGATACAATAGTCCACCTGGGAAGGGGAAATATTTCAGTGGAGTAATTTATAAAAATCCACTGTAGGCTTTAGTGTAAGAGCAGAGTCCAGTGTTGGCTAACTTGATTTTCCGAATGCTTTGTGAAGGAGCTCTGGTGACACAGTGGTTAAGCGCTCCCCTGAGAACTGAAAGGTTGGTGGTTTGAGCCCACCAGCTGTAGATTGGAGAAAAGTCCCAGCAGTCTGTTCTGTAAAGAGTCCAGTCTTGGAAAGCTATAGGGCATTTTGTACTCTGTCCTTTGAGTGACCCGTGAGCAGCACACAATGACAACAACAAGGTTACAGGTAGCTTCCAAATGTTCTGGAAAAAGCGAAAAAATGGCCTTGTTCCCAGAAACCGGAGTCTACAAAGAACCTTGTGCTCTCTGATAAGAAGGAATGGCTCATGTTTCAGACAGGTTCCAGGGAAGGTGTTTTCATACTTCACAAGTCAAGAACCTATAAACTGGGGGGAATCTTACTTAAAAGCTCCTCTAACCCCTTAAATTTGAAGACTCTGAGACACACTGGATTGGGTTACATCACAACCTGAATCCCCAGCAAAAGGCTGGAAAAAGCAAACCTGGAAGGTTTCAAATAACTTTCCAAAAACCTCAAACCCACTGTCGTGGATTCTGACTCACATCCTCCATAGGTGGGGTTTCCAAGACGGCATGTCTTTCTGGGAGCAGACTAGTCTCATCTTTCTCCTGGGCAGAGGCTGCTGGCTTTGAACTGTCAGTCTTTGGGTCAGTGCTTAACCCTCTGTACCACTGGGGAGCTCTGGAAATCACTCAGGCAGGTGCAGTGGGGAGCCCCCTCATTGATGTGCTGAATTCCTTCCACCTCACCTTGCGTGACTCAGTGCTGTTCAGCACAGGAATCTCAGGAACTTCAAACATGCTGCCAACATGAACGAGGAGGGACTATGTGAGGCATGTAAGAGCCTGACGTACAGGAAGAGGGTCAGTATCAGCCCACTTCGAGTGGGTCAGTGAGATGTTGACGTTGCCCACGTTCATGCCAGACAGGAGAGGCTGAAGAGGGGTGCATCGGCTCGAAGCCATCCTTCCCTGGTTTCCTCACGCTGCCGTAAGGTAACACACCAGAGGTCTCTGAGAGGTGTACAAAGACCTGTCCCCACCACACGCATTATCTTAAACTATTACTCAGACTATTCAGATGATAGGCCAACTCTGCCTGAGTAACATGTGCATTTCTTCAGAAATGCCTCCACTTGCTGAGATGTTGCTAGCAGAAATGCCTACAGAGACAGAGAATCGAGTTTTGTTGATATCCTTGAAAACAGGGAAAGACAGTGAAACCTACGAGAGTCAGAACTCGATGGGACTGCCTTGTTTTATTGGATCTCGCAAGTTTTCCACCTTTGACCAAGTTCCTCACTTTTTCATTGCTTGTTTTAAGGAGAACACATGAGCTTTCCTTCTCTGGCAGGTTTCTATCTTACACAGGATTTAACTTTCACTCATATGCACTTGAAATAGTGGCCTTGAAGTATAATGCTTGTATCAAGACAGGAATGGTGTGTCAATAGATGACAGATGACAGACAGATAGATGATAGATAACTGATAGATAGAAGATAGATAGATGGTATATAGACAGATCGATAGGTGACAGATAGAAGATAGATGATAGATAGATAGATAGATATCTAGATAGATAGATAGATAGATAGATGGAAAGATAGACAGATAGATAGATGATACATAGAACGTAGATAGATGTAGATAATGTTGCTGTTAAGAGAGATAGATAATGTTGTTGTTAAGTGCTGTTGAGTCGATTCTGACCCATAGTGACCCTGTATTGGATTTCCAAGAAGCAGTTGGTGAGTTTGAACCACCAACCTTGCAATTCAGACAACTTTGCAGTCTGACACATTAGCCCCCAGTGCCACATGAGGACACTAGATAGATAGATAGATAGATAGATAGATAGATAGATAGATAGATAGACAGATAGATATAGATGCCAGATAGGTGATAAGTAGTACGTTGTTGTTAAGTACCATGTAGTCAGTTCCGACCCATAGTGACCCTGCACAGAGTTTCTGAGGCTATACATCTTTATGGGAGCAGAAAGTCTCATCTTTCTCCTGCGGAATGGCTGGTAGTTTCGAACTGCCGACATTGAGATTAGCAGCCCGATTCATAACCACTATGTAGGTAGATAGATGATATATAGGTAGTAGATGATAGATAGATATTAGATGCCAGATAAATAGATAATAGATGGTAGAGAGATGAGAATTGACAGATATAGAGATGGCAGACAGACAGAGATAGAGAGATAGACAGACACAGATATGCTGTTGTTGTGGGCTTTGGAGTTGTGTCCCACTCACGATGATCCCATGGTAGAGGGCAGAGCTGCTATACAGGATTTCCTAGGTGGTCATTTCTATGGAAGCAGATGCCAGGGCTATTTTTTAGCAGAGAAGATGGGGGTTTGAACCCCCACCCTTACAGTTAGCAGCCAACTGCTGAGTCAACAGAGCGCCTTCTCTCTCTCTCTCTCTCTCTTTCTCTCTCTCTCTCTCTCTCTCTCTCTCACACACACACACACACACAGAGTTGTTGTCACCGAAGACCCTGAAGGAGAGCAATGATGAAGACAGTGGACAGCCTAGGGGGTTACATCTCTGGTTTCTCACAAGGCACCTGTCTTGACCAAGGACCATTAGGATATTTATAACATCATTCGTGGGCCATACAAAATAATCAACTTAAAAATTAGCCTCTGATATTTGTGCTAACCTTTCATTAACTCACCCCTAACGTGCTGGCTTCAACTGCTTCTCTTCGATGTTGGTTTGATGATGATGTTGCCACTGGAAACTGCTTCTCCACATTTGTGTTGGTCAGTCTGGAGCGCAGTGGACTCTAGGCGATGTTAAGTTTTTCCAGAGAACTGCTCATAGCAGTAAGTTGTTCCGAACACAGATGTATATTTCAGTGCATGTCTCCTCAAAGTGGGAAACTCATCATTGCTCATGTCACATTTGTAGAACTCCAGCAGTGGGAGGTGAGGGTACCTAGCTTTCAGCTTTTCATAGCTTTGCCACTGATGGACTTCATGTTGTGGGTTATGAGGTGCATGAGCTGGTTCCACACCGAACAGGGTAGCACAGATGTTCAATTCCATTTATTTACTTTCCACGTCTTTGACCCTTTCATTAAATGTCTCAATGAGTTTCACACATTCACCATGAGCATATGTAAGTGTTGGAGAAGGCTTTTGCTCTTCCAGAGTGGGGAAATGCACCATGTTATTCCTTCAGAGTTGCACTTTCCACAGTCTTACTTTAGCTTCAGATGATTTCACATTCGAAAGCAGGGAGCTGTGAAGTAGGTACAGGCCCTGCAGCTTGATGTTCAACTGTGAGAGGTACTTGGTGACGTCCACCAGGAACGCTCAGTCACACAGCCACATGCTGTTACTGAGTTCCCTCACAGCTTGTCCTTTCACCTCCAAGAACTCCTTGACGTCATCCTGCATCCGTAAAACCTCATAAGCGTGTTCCCACGACTCAGCCACCGTATTCCACAGTGATAAACATGATCACCACATTCCGAGTCAAGATCATTCAGTGACTCCTTAAACCGGCGGCTGCGAAATCCTCTGTTTTTGACATAATTTATGCATGACGCTACTGTTGATGGCACATTGTTGAACTACAATGACCGTATACAGAGACTTTCTTGGTGTGTGACGCAGTGGCATACAATTACATCACTTGCATCAAAACAGAGACAATTCCGTTCTTTCTTAACAAATGCATTTTAACCCTTTTGGTGAGCCAACAGTGGCTGGAGCGCCATCTGCAATAACATCACTTAACTTTTCAAATGTTAGCTCCAGTTTTTTTCATTGATGAAACGTGTCTCTCTCAAACAAATCCTCAGCCCTTGTAGCACCATGTATGACTTCCAGTTTGATGACTTGCACATCAAACTCTGAAGTTACCCCACAAACATAAACAGCTAGTTGGGCAATATTTATTATGTCTATTGTCTTGTCACGAGCCTGAGAGAAAAATTGGATATCTGAAGAATTCACAAATATCTTTTCAATATGTTGCAGAGCAGATTGCTCATCTGATCTGAGACATTCTTCTCCGAGACAAACTAACCCTCTGAAACAATTTTACTTTGGTGCTAACAGCTCCACAGCAGCCCCCATGCACTCTTTCCTAAACTCGCTCTCTACACGAGGCCTCAGCTTCTTTGCGATTAGCTGGCTCACAACGTATCTCATCTGAATATCTAGCGTTGTCTCTGTCACCACGAGGCCTAGTGCAAGAGGCTTGTTGGGATTCCAAACTCTGCTCAAGAGCATCAATTTTATCCAGATGCATTTGGCCTCCCTGTTCACTGAACTTAGTCTGCTTTGAGCTATAATGGTGTTCTAGATGGGCTTTTCTCATTACTGCTAGCACATCACCACAAACTAGACACACAGGTTTGTCTTGGACTTCAATAAAACAATATTCATGTGTCCATTTCTCTTGGAAAGATCGATTCTGCATCAACTTTTCTTTGTAGTCACCATTTGTAGGATGTCACACCACGTAACTTTTAATAACTATCCGGTGTATCTGTCGCCAGCGATGCGATGATTTTCTTTTGATCGCTGTTCAAATCCTGCATCTTGGATTTGGAACATAGCCAACATTGGTATCATCAATCTGCATGCTGTAATTTCCTTAGTCTTCCTCTGAGATTCAGCTTTTGTGAGGATTGTCGATCGTGGATGTGTGGATAAGGACTATATTGGAGTCACTGTCTGTGTGGACAAAGAAGTCAACAACATCTTTGTCCATCACTGGAGGCTAGGTCATCCACATTTGGAGGTATCATCTCATCTCATCATCAACGGATTGCTGAAGTCCCCCACAGTGTGTCAACACCTTCACAATGTAGACACTCCCAGCCTGCCTGGTGCTGACTGTCCTCTGAGTCACCGCAATAGAGGCAGATGGTCTGTGGGCAGCCGATGAGAAGAATACACGTCTGTCTTGTCACGTACTCGAATGTGTCTTGTCTGCCCTGTAACGGACGCTCCCTGCTTGTCCCTCAAAATTTATGTTGTTATTATGACTCACTTAATATAAACTTATGTTGCTATGAAAAGAGATCCTAGAGTTCTTGAATTTGGAGTCCCACCTGTGGTTGCCTTGGCAGGGCCTAACCAAACGATTTCTCAGGTTTTATATGGCCTGCAGGCAGGATGTTCTACAACCTTGCTATACAGGGTCACTATGAGTCGGAACTGACTTGACGGCACATAACAACAACAACAAGAGAGAATGGTTAGTGGTTCGAGCCCACCAGCTACTCCATGGGAGAAAGATGTGGCTTTCTGTTCCTATAAAGATTTTAAGCCCCAGAAATGTGATATAGGGCCACTATGAGTCGGAACCAACTCTAGGGCACTTAAAAACAACAAGAGAGAATCCAGAAATGATATGCAAACAATTTTATTAAAATTCCAGGTTAGTTTGCATGATAAACATGCCTGGCTGGTAACTGAAAGTTTGGAGGCTCCACCCAAAGGCAACTTAGAAGACAGTTCTTGGCCATCTCATTCTGAGAAATCAGTCGTGGAAAGCCCTATGGAGCATAGTTGTGCTCTGACACCAAGAATCTGAGCCAACTCAATGACAATTTTTCTTTTTTCAATCACTAATAGGAACTCCTTTAAAGCACTGAAGAGCAAAGATATTCGTTTGAGGACTAAAGTGCACCTGACCCAAGCCATGGTATTTTCAATCGTTTTATATTCATGTAAAAGCTGGACAATGAATAAAGAAGAGCAGAGACGAATTGGCACCGTTGAGTTATGGTGTTGGAAAAGAATAGTCAAAGTGTGAAGACCTGCCAGGAAAACAAACCAGTCTGTGTTGGACAATGTACAACCAGAATGCTCCTGAGAAGACAGGATGGCCAGACTTCGGTTCTTCTACTTGGGCCATATTATTATGAGGAACCAGTCTGTGGAGGACAGGACATCCTGCTTGGTAAAGTGGAGGGATAGTGAAAATGAGATGGCTTGGTACAGTGGCAGCCACAATGGGTGGTACAAGCATAGGAGCACTTGTGAGAATGGCATAGGACCCGCTGGTGATTTTGTTCTATCGTGTGAGTTGGAACCAAATCAACACCACTTAACAGCCAACGACAGTGACTCCTACATTGTTGTTGTTAAGTGCAGTCGAGTTGGGTCTGAATCACAGCGACACTGTTCAGGGTTTGTGAAGGGGTGCCGGTGTGTTGGGACTACTGACCTGTGGTTCACCGTCCAGTGCTGATCCTACAGCGCCACACCGGGAGTCCAACTCCTACACAGAGAAAAGTTCTTTTCAAACTAACCCAGATAGATCCAGTCCTTCAGCTCTGACATGTGAGAGCTTGCTGTGGCTTCTCCCGGAAAGGGAGATTTGTGGAATGCGACTAAGAACTGAGACTTGTCTCTCCAGGTAAGGACATCTCCCTGGGCTGCGCATTAAACAGTAGTTCAAGTTTATGCAGGCCCAAGACCTGGGGATGGGTGATTGCCTGTCAGAAGCTGAAATCCCCGCAATATATCAGCAAGAAAACAAAGTCGGATCTTTTGAATTGCAAATTTGAGGCAGAATTCTGGCTCAGGAAACTGTTTAAGCCAAGGTACTTGCAACCTTGGAGGTAAAAATATGCCATCTGTCTAGACCTCTTCTATTTACCTTTTTTTTCCTGCTGCCACAAAAGTTTGAAGGTGGTTTTTTGTTTTGTTTTGTTTTTTCTGTCTCTTTCTTCTCCTCTGTTTCTCACCCTTGAAAGAATCTGAGAGACTTCACATGTTCATCAAAGCAATTTCCTGAGAATGTGTCTTGACAGGCTACATTAAGAAGGCTAACTTGTGAAAACAAAGGGCTGTCTTATAACGCACATCAATTAAATGCTTTAGAAAAGAGAAAGTTCCGAACTCTTTAATGATACTCCAGCCAGGAGCAGAGTGGAAGGAACTCTGTCTAATCTTCGTGTTAACACTTCAAAGTTTTCTCAGGATCCCAGGGCTGGCAAAATTCAAACAGAAAACACAGCAGGGCACATTATGGTGTTCGATTTACATTTATTAAAATGAACTTGAAGTCAACATACATTGATTACCTAAGGGCATGGGCCAGAGACTGAAGAACTGAATGAAGACATCTCAGGAGAAGGTGAGAGGAAGCATGTTTTCCACTTGTGCCCTGGAAGTACTATGTGACTTCAAAATTTGGTTAAAGACACAGGCAGCATCTTATTAAAGAGGAGTTTTCATCTGCGTGTTACTTTAGAGATGGAGACCAGGAGAGACAAACATGTGGGATGCAAGTAAGACAACTTGCTTGAGTAAGCAGGGAACCCATGAACATGGAGGACACAGCACTCTTTGTGCTAGATATCATAAACACGAGGTACTCTCACAGAAAAAAATGGACATGTAATTTTCACTGAGATTATAAAATGCTTTCATTAGGCGGCATTAGTAACAAAGTTGAAGGTTAAAAAGAGCATGGCATTGTGTAACTCAACAGCACTTAACAAGAACAACCACTTTCTCAAGCATGATAGTCCTTCTCCAGGGACCGGACCCTCCCGATAACATGCATCAAGTTCGTGAAACAAGGAGGAAGTAGGTAATCTTTCATTTCAGGAACAGATGATCCCAGGTCCATCAAGAAGGAAGAGCATGAGTGGAGTGTGAGATCCTACCTAGAAAAGTGGGCAAAGCAGAGACGGTGGCTGTGTGCCAGCGGGCAGGAGGCTGGCTGGCAGAATGTGCCCTTTGGACATTTAAATGAATACGCACTTTTTTTTGTTTTGCTAAATATACATCAAATAATTTTGTCTTGTTCATGTGTGAAATATAAGATGTAAATGGGGAGTCACGGGGAGGAAGTGAGAAAAATGTTGTTGCAGGGAAGGGATTGTGATTATAGAGATGAAACAAGGTATATGATTTACTGAATGTAGAGCTCATAATCTTGAATGCAAACCTTCAACCAATTCACAATAAAAAGTTAAACAAACAAACAAACAAAAAGGCTGTGAAAATGATAGTGTCCAAAGGACTCATGATGTTGTTCCAACCAATACTGACCCTGTATAGGGTTCCCAAGGAGCAGCTGGTGAGCTTGAACTGCCAACCTTGCAGTTCAAACCAACCCTGTAGTCCAGTGCATTAACCCACAGAGCCACACCAGGACTCCTCTGGCTCATATAAAACAGTATGAAACACTACCCTCACGACTTGTGTGTCAGCTCACTGTTAAAGCCACTGGGTCAGTCCCTGTTTTCTGATCATCCTCTACTTTGCGAGGAGTCCTGGTGTGGTGCTGTAAGGTACTGCACTGGATCACAAGGTCAGTTTGAACCTCAAGGTCAGTGGTTCAAACCCACCAGATGCTACTCAGATATCCTATCCATGGTCACTATGAGTTGGAAGCAACTCAACGGTATTTAACAACGACAACTATTTTACTGAGCATGATGTCCTTCTCCAGGCACTGGACGGACCCTCCTGATAACATGTACCAAGTATGAGACATAAAGTCGCGGCATCCTGGATTACAGGAGACATTTTGGCTGTACTTCTTTCAACACAGGTTTACTTGTTTTTCTGGCAGTCAATGGTACGTTCAATACTCTTGGCCAACACCAAAATTCAAATACATGAATTCTGCTTTGGTCTTCCTTATCCAGTGTCTAGCTTTCTTATGCATATGAGGAGGCAGAAAACACCATGGTTTAGATCATGCGCAACTTAGTTTTCAAAGTGACATCTTCGTTCTTTAACACTTTAAAGACTTTTGTGGGTTTTTTTGCAACATATTTGCCCAATGCAAGACATCTTCTGATTTCTTGACTGCTGCTTCCATGATTGTTGATTGTGGATCCAAGTAAAATGAAATCCTTGATTACTTTAATCTTTTCTCCATTTTTCATAGTTCATTTCTTGGTTCAGTTGTAAAGATTTTTGTTTTCCTTACAAGGAGTTGTAATCCATCCTGAAGGCTGTACTCTTTGATCTTCATCAGTAAGTGCTTCAGGTCCTCTTGGCTTCCAGAAAGCAAGGTTGTGCCATCTGTTACATGCTGTTGACTTGGTTCCAACTCACAGAGACCTTGTATAGAGTTTCTGAGGCTATAAATCTTTGCAGAAGCAGGAAGTCTCATTTTTCTCCTGAGGAGCAGCTAGTGGCTTGGACCCACCAACTTTGTGGTTCAAAGTCCAGTGTTTATCCTACAGAGCCACCATGCTACTCTTCTGGGTTGTTGCTATTAAGTTCCATGGAGTCAGTTCAACTCATAGTGACCCTACATAGGATTTCTGAGGATCAGCTGTTGGGTTTGAACCCTCAATCTTGTGGTTAGCAGTCCAGTGCTTATCTGACAGTGTCACACCAACAGTATCATATTGTTGGGATCTTATAGGATATTTCTAGAATCCTGAAAATATTTATATTTTGCCAAGTGCTGGTGAACTACTTTTATATAAAAATTCAAGTTTTTATCAAAATTCAAGCTTACTGATTTTACAGCTTATGTACATGAGACCTAAAAGATGATGCTAATAAACAATAAGACAGATGTTATCTTTTCAGCTAAAATGGTGCAGAACATTCCGTGTAGTAAAATGGAAATGTATGGGCATTTTAAAGAAAAGTAACAACATAATATATCTGGTTCATTTTCATTTTCCCCACCAGAATTCCATCCACATGCACAGGATCACATCTTAAACAGAAGGGTGAAGAAGTAAATTTTCTTGAGTTTAATAAGAGAAAAACATAAATCCTAAGGCCATTAAGCACAGCATGCTTGGAAACATAAAAATGAAGTTATCGTCTTTTAGAACAATGATATCCTTCCTGGGTCATATTATATATTGGTGTTTCTAAAGCAATGCTACCAAGTAGAATTAGGTTGTACCTCACTGTTCACAGATCTCATTTTCTTCCGTAATATATTGTATCTTTATCTCAGGCAATCGAATAGTTCTTTGATAATACAGGTGAAGTCACGTGTGAGATTTGCAGCGATGGGTAATTTTGACAGTAAAAGTTCATAAGCAACAGAACTAACTTTCAAGTAGCCAGGCCGATACTCACTTTAATGTTGACACCATTTCCCCACTCTTTGGCATCCAATGATATTTAGACAAAGTCTCACTGTGGTTACTGTTGTTAGGAACGGTAGAGTCGGTTCTGGCTCATGGAGACCCTACGAACCACAGAACGATTCTTCTGCCAATTCCTGAGCCATCCGCACAATTCCATACTTGAGCCCATTGTTCTTACAACTGTACCTTTCCATCTTACTGGGCTCTTCCTCTTTTTCTCTGACCCTTCCCTTTATGAAACATAATGTCTTTTTCCAGGGACTGGTCCCTTTTGATAACATGTCCAAAATATCAGAGACGATGTCTGGCCATCCTGGCTTCCATGGAACATTCTGGCTGTACTTTCCCCCAACACAGACTCATTTGTTCTTCTGGTAGTCCGTGGTACTTTCAATATTCTTCTCTAACACCATCATTCAAATCCATCTATTCTTCTATGGTCTTCCTTATTCACTCCTTCCTAATCTCACATGTGTATAAGATGACTGAAGATATTATGGCTTTGATCAGACGCACCTTAACCCTCAAAATGATATTGTTGCTTTTGAACACTTTAAAGAGGTGTGCAGCAGCGTTGCCTAAAGCAAAATGTTTGATTTCTTGACTGCTGCTTCTATGATCATTGACTGTACATCCAAGTTATCGTTGACAACTTCAATATTTTCTCTATTTATCTTGAAGCTATTTATTGATCCATTTATGAGGGTTTTGGTTTTCTTTACATGGAGATGCAATCCATACTGAAGACTGAGGTCTTTTATCTTCACAAGTAAGTAGTGTTTTAAGTCCTCTTCACTTTCAGCAAGCAAGGTGGTATCATCTGCATATCACAGGTTGTTAATGAGTCTTCCGCCGATCCTGATGCCATGTTCTTCTTCATATGATCCAGCTTCTCAGAATATTTGTTCAGCATACAGATTGAATAGTATAGTGAAATGATACAAACCTGCCACACACCTTTCTTGATTTTAAACCATTCAATATCCCTTTGTTCTATTCTAGCAATTGCCTCTTTGTCTGTGTATAAGTTCCTCATGAGCACAGTTAAGGGTTCTGGAATAGCCATTCTTCACAATGTTATACTTAGTTTGTTAATGATATACACAGCTAAGTCCCTTTGCATAGTCAATAATGTACAGATAAACATCTTTCTGGTATTCTTTGCTTTCAGTCAAGATATATCTGACATCAGCAGTGACATCTCTCCCTCCATGCCCTCTTCTGAATTCGGCTTCAATTTCTGGCAGCTCCTGATGGACTGCAGCAATTGTTTTTTAATTGTTTTTAGCAAAATTTTACTTGCATGTGCTATTGAGACCGTTTGATGGTTTCTGCATTTCGTTGGGTCACCTTTCTTTGGAATAAGCACAAATACGGATCTCTTCCAATCAGCTGGCCTTTCAAATTTCTTGACACAGACAAGTGAACACCTTCAGTGTTCTATCCGTTTGTTGAAACACTTCCATTTGCATTCTGTCAATTCCTGGAGCCTTGTTTGTTACCAATGCCTTTAGTGCTGGTTGGACACCTTCCTTTGAAATCATCAGTTCTTCATCACATGATAACCTCTTGAAATGAGTAAACATCAACCAATTCTTTTAGGTACAGTGACTGTGTATTCCTTCCATCTTCTTTTGATGTTTCCAATATTTTGCCCGTCTTTGACTTTGTCTCTCGAGTTGCTCTGTGTTGCAAAATTTACCGCTCAGCTCATTTACTTCCTTAGTGTTTCTAGTTGTTTTAGCTTCTCAACTCCCAAAAGCAAGTTTTAGGGTCTCTTTTGACATCCACTTTGGTGTTTTCTTTTTTTTTCCTGTCTTTTTAATGACCTTTTGCTTTCTTCGTGTCTGATGTTCTTGATGTCATCCCACAACTCTGAGTCTTCATCTTTAGTGTCCAATGTTTCAAATCTATTCTTGAAGTCATCTCTAAATTCAGGTGGGATATGCTCAAGGTCATCTTTTGACTCCTGTGGATTTGGTTTTTCTTCAGCTGTAGCCTATGAGAAATTGATGGTCTGTTCCACAGTCTGCTCCTGGCCTTGTTTTGGCTAATGATATGGAATTTCTCCACCACCACCCCTTCCTACCGATACAGTTAAGTTGACTCCTGTGTATTCCACCTGGTGAGGTTCACAGATAAATGACCTTTTGTGCTGTTGAAAAACGTGTTTGCAATGAATAAGTCATTGTTGTTGTTGTTAAGTGTTGTTAAGTGTCAAGTCGGTTCTGACCCATAGCGCCCCTGTATAGGGTTTCTGAAGACCGACTTAGTGTTGCAAAATTCTATCATGTCACCTCCAGCATCATTTCCATCACCAAGGTCAATTTTTTTAACTAACAATCCTTCATCTTTGTTTCCAACCTTCCCATCCAGTCACAAGGAGCTATCAAGGCATCATGTTTGATCGATTTCAGACTCAAGAACTTGGTAGACTTCTTCAGTTTCTTCACGACTGTTTTAGTAATTGCTGCGTAGATTTGAATAACAGTGGTATTAACTGGTCTTCCTGGTTGTTGCTGTTGCAAAGTGCCATCAAGTCAGTTCTGACTCATAGCAATGCTGTATGGGGTTTCTGGGGATCAGTTGGGGTGTTTGAATCGCTGACCTTGTGGTCCAGTGTTTATCCTACAGTGCCACCCAGGACTCCAGACAAGTAATGAAGTATTACTTTGTTGTTGTTGTTAGGTGTCACTGAGTAGGTTCTGACTCATAGTGACCTTATGTACAACAGAACAGAACACTGCCCACTCCTGCACCAGTCCCACAATCATTGTTACACTGCCAATGTGCCAAACTATCTCCTGGGGGGATCTCCCTATTTATCTCCAACCAAGCATGATGACTTTCTCCAGGAATTTGTCCCTCCTGATAATGTCTGAAGTGTGAGAGAAGAAGTCAGACCATCTTGACTTCTAAGGAGCATTCTGGTTGTACTTTATCCAGCATAGATTTGTTTGTTCTTCTGGTAGGTAGTCTAGGATGTCATAGCCTCTTTTTTTGTTTTTTTTTTTTTAAAATAAGTATTTATTTTGAATTGAGTACATTTAATATTGTTCTCCAACATCACAACTCAAATGCATTAATTCTGGTGTCAGAACATTACTAAACCTTGGGTTTGTTTTTGTTTTTGTTTTTTACTATCTTTTTCAAAGTAGTAGAGATGAAGCTAAATTGTTTCAAGGAATGACAGTAAGTGACGTCCCCAAGAAGAGACAATAAATCAAAGTTCAGCAGATGTGCCCCTAAGCTGCACAGTGTAACCAGATTCTCCTGCAGGAACCCTCTACAGAATTCTTCCGGTAGGAGGAAACCCAGCTCTCTCATTACATTGCCCTGATTTCCTCTGCTCTTCCTGACGTAGCCTATTAACAATGCTGATTATATTTTAGAGACTTAGGGAGGGAGATGTTGGGTTTCCTCATGTTTGTAGAATGTTTCTTGTCGTGCAAATTACCTGCTGAGGTGGTTGGCCCCTGAAGGGGCATACGGTTACTCTGATTGAGCCAATTAAAAGCAGCACGTTTTGACACATGTTGGAAAAGGCGACACTCTTGGCATGGCAGACAGTCAGGAAAAAGGGGTCAGGTGTGTTCTCTCAAACACAATTCCAGGACCCGTCTCCCAAGTTCATGATGCAGGGGATGGCCGCTGAAGAGTCCTTTCTCTTCTGAATCTGGACCTTGTGCCAATGTGCATATGTATTTCAAAGTGTCTTTTGTAGATGGTGTTCATATTGGGACATTCCCTCCTATCCCATCAACTTAGGATCCAAAGCCTCCTTTAGGAGACTTGTGGTTTTCCTAGGATGCTTCCTGTGGTCTCACTAGCTGTCACTGGGTGCATGGCAGTGCTGGCTGTGGGTGGTTTCCAGCCTTCATGTCATTCCTACACACATGTAGCACAGGATTCATCAGATCCTACATTCGTCATCTTTTAAAAAGCCATTAAAAAAAATATATATATACATATATATATATATATCTGTGGGTGTTTGTGTGCAAAGTAGAACTGCCCCGTATGGTTTTCAAGGCTGTGGTCTTTCTGAAGGAGATTTCCAGGCCTCCTTTATGAGGCACCTCTGGTTGGGTTTGAACCACCAACCTTATGGTGAATAATCAAGTTGCTGTTGTTAAGTGCTGTCGAGTTGTTTCTCATGAATGGTGACCCTGTATAGAGTTTCCAGTGATCAGCTGGTAGGTTTGAACCACCAACCTTCTGGTTAGCAGTCTAATACCACTCATGCAGTGCCACACCAGGACCCCAAGTAGTTGATCGTTTTGGTTACCCAGGGATCCCTTTACTAAGAAAACAGGATAAAAGGCACCTAACGACTATTTGCTGGCTATTAGCAAACCGAGAAACGCCTCAGTACAGCATAAATCCTTAAGCTCATGACTGAAAATGTTCCCATCATTTTTTTTGAACCTTAGTTTGCTTTTCTCTGGGAGTCCTGGTATGGCGCTGTGGGTTAATGAGCCACACTGCAAACCCATTTGAATTGCAAGGTTGGTGGTTCAAACTCAGCAGCTCACCAGCTGCTCCTTGTAAACCCTTTATAGGTCACTATGGATTGAAATTGACTTCACAGCACTTAACAACAACTAGTTTTCTCTTGGAGTCCTGGTGTGGCGCTGCAGGATAATGCGCTGGACCCCAAGGTCAGTGGTTCAAACCCATCAGCTGCTCCTCAGTAACCTCATACAGGGTACCTGCCCATCACCTTTTAGGGCTGTCATCTAAAAGCCTTTTTTATTGTGAATTGAGTGACAGTTCACAGAGCAGATCAATCAACAAACCATATACTTTGTTTCAGCTCCATGACTGCAATCCCCTCCCTGTAACGTTAGTGTACCCACTTTCTGTTTGGGGTTCCTGCTTCCATTCCTCTGTCTTTCCCCACACTTTTGAACTTTGTCCTTCGACAAATGCTGCTGCCCAACCCTGTTTTTTTTTTTTTTAATATTTTATTGTGAATTATGTGCTAGTTTACTTGGGAAAACATTAGTTTTACATTCATCCTATCGTATATCATTTCATTGCCATGGTTACAATCCCCACCATGCATCATCAACCAACCAAAGGATATACCCTGCAAGCCTTGCCCCTTGGTTGTCAGCACACAGCCCCTCTCCTTCTCTGGGACTATAGTTCCCAGCCGCTCCATCTCTCCACATCATCATCTCTGCCTCTCTCTCTGGCATCACTGCTTGAAAAGACAAACATTCAGGAAGCTCAATGAACCCCAGGAAGGACAGACCCCAAAAGAAAATCACTGAGACATATCATAATCAAGCTCTCCAAATTCAAAGATAAGGAGACACTCCTGAAAGCAGCAAGGGAAAACAGAAGTGTTACATACAAAAGCAAGCAAGTCAGATTAAGCTCAGATCTCTCAGCAGAAACCATGCAAGCAAGGGAGAAATGCTGCCCTTTTGATCGCAAATGGTTGACCATTGTACAGTGTGCATACCTCACTGACCGGGTCTCCCCAAGATAACTATCCATTGCTTGACTGAATATTGAGCCATAGGGGTGAGTTCCATTCCAGACATGGAGGGTGACCAAGGGCCGCAGTCTTGGGGTTCTATCAGTCTTGTCTCTGATGGTAAGCCTGGTCTTTTTTTTCTCTCTAGGGTGTCATATCCTTTTTTTTTTTCAATAAGTATTTATTTTGAATTGAGTGATAATTTACATGGAAGAACATCAGCTTCACATTCATCCTATCATATTTCATTTCATTGCAATGACTACAGTCCCCTCCACGCATCATCATTCAACAGCATTTGCTTCCAATCCCCAATCCCTATTTTTTTTTGGATGTACACCAAATCACTCAGGAATATATAACCATTCAAACAACCAAAGGGTATACCCTGCATGTCAGCCCCCTAGCCGCCAGCACACAGCCCCTCTCCCTCCCTGAGAAAGTCCCCAGCCACTCCATCTCTCAGCATCATCTCTGCCTCCAACTATGGTGTCACTGCTTCTCTGGATAGAGTCCAGCACTCCACTCTTCTCCCTTGATGGTCTCAGGGTCCTCTACACCTGGACTGCAAGATCAAACAGTCCCCTTCTTTTGTTACAAAACGTCTACCTTTATATTTGCAACACTCATAGTCAGTCCTGATAGGAATTATTCACTATTGAACCACAAGAATCCTTTCACCAGCTCCATCTAGACAGGTTGGAAACCACTCAGAGAGATTCTATGTTCCTGTGCACGGTCTGAAACTACACTCCCTCTTGAAAACTTGTAAACCAGTCACTTTGCTACTGGTCTTTTTATGATTTTGAATTTGATTCCGTATTTGCTCTCACTCTATTTGGGACCTCCTAATGTGGTCCCTTTCAGAGTAGTTGGCAGTGATAGCTGGGTACCAGGTAGATTGCTGGTTTCGGGGTTGATAGAGACGGATGTTCCCATGTTCCATTAATCACTGGACTAATTGTGTCCAAGCATCTTCAATTTTCATAATTTTTCTTTCCTCCTGGCAGGGTAAGACCAATACCTGCACCTCAGATAGATGCTCATGAATTATGAGTTAGAACCAACTCAACAGCACTTAAAATCACTGAGAGTGCCCTAGAGTAAGGATTTGTGAGGCTGTACATTTTTCTGGAGCAGAGACTCTCATCTTCCTCCCTGAGATGGAGAATTAGGACTGGGATTATTTGAAAACAAACAAAAAATAACAACAACAACAACAACGCAACACAATCTGAAAATTTGAACAGAAATGAAAAAAATCTCTAACCAAACCCATTGAGTTTATACTGAGTTTCAGAACCAACTTTGAGAACCAAAGATTTGGGGACCAGCTAAACCAAAGCCTCATGCACCAAAAATCACCTTGAAATGTTTTCTATTGTGATGTTAAAAAAACAAACAAAACAAAACCCAACTGAATACTCGTTCATCTATCTATTTACTAAGTGAAAAAAATTGCTTTGATGTTCATAATGGACAATTTGTTATTTTACGAGCAGCAAAAGAAAATACTGCAAACTGTATGTGAATATATTTGAAACAGAAAGTGTCGTGGAAGGAAAAAACCCAGAAGGGCATAAATTAGTCATTGACGTGACCAAAATATCAAATAATTTCTTCCTTAGTCATTAAGGGAGCAGCTCCTGCTCAATGCATTTACAGGGTAGAGTCTCCTTCAGGCTGGACACCAGCACATGGGGAGCTCACCACTAATATTGCTTATTCTCCTTTGAGGATATTTTGAAATCAGCAAGAAGTGTTTGAAAATACAGACTTGCATTTGTTAGCATTTACGGTAATTTTTCCAACCTTGACATGTTTACACCTGTACATTATAAGCTTTTTGAAAAGATGAGACATCTAATTATGCTGTATTATATGTTAGACAAACACCTTGAATCAAGGCTTACCAAATAGCTGTGGTTGTTGTTGTTAGGTGACATCGAGTTGGTGCCAACTTATAGAGACCTCATGCACAACAGAACGAAACACTGCCCGATCCTGGGCCAACTTCACTATTGTTGCCATGCTTGAGTCCATCGATGCTGCCACCTGGCCATTCCATCTTGTTGGGGGTCTTCCTCTTTTTCTCTGACGCTCTACCTTACCAAACATGATATCCTTCTCCAGAAACTGGTCCCTCCTGACAATATGTCCGAAGTACGAGAGACGAAGTTTGACCATCCTGGCCTCCAAGGAGCACTCTTGCTGCATGTCTTCCAAAACGGATCTACAGGTTCTTTTGGCAATCCATGGCACTTTCAATATTCTCCTCCAACATCATAATGCAAAAGCATCAATTCTTCTACGGTCTTCCTTATTCACTGTCCAGCTTTCGCATGCATGTGAGGTTAATGAAAATACCATAGCTGGGGTCAGGCACACCTTAGTCTTCAAGCTGACATCTTTGCTGTTCATCACTTGGAGTTGACTTCAATTCATAGTGCCCCCGTGTGTGTCAGAGTAGAACTGTGCTCCATAGGGTTTATAGTGACTGTATAGCATTTTCAAGGATTGGCTGGTGGGTTTGAATAGGGTTTGTAGGTGATCTTGTGGTGAGCCTACAATACAGTGTTTATCATATAGCATCACACCAGGACTCTCCCAATCCCTGTACCTGTGGCTACAATCCCATTTGGGAATGAGTTCGTGTTATGTTAATGAGATAGCAGTAGTGTACGGTGTCTAGGATGCATGCTGAATCAATCTCTTACAGAATACAGAAAGAGCAGATGTGGGAAGAGTCTTGGTTATATTGTGCCGTTGTAAAAGAACTATCACAAGCGGGTGGCTTTAACAAACAGACATTTATTCCCTCAGCGTTTAGGAGGCTAGAAGTCCACATTTGGAAAGGTGGCTCTGGGGGAACGCTTTCTCTCTTTGTTGGCGATGAAAGGTCCTTGTCTCCCTTCAGCATCTGTAGATGCAACAGTCCTTGGAGATCTCCACGTGTCTTGATATCAATCTTTTCCTGGATCTAAGAGCAGGGACCCAGGTCCAAAGAATGTACTCCAGTCCTGGCTCTTTTCTTGAGGTATAGTGAACCTTAGCTTCTTAGTGTGGTGCTGTTGGATAAGCACTTGACTGCTAACCACAAGGTCAGTGGTTGAAGCCCACCGTCCACTCCTTGGAAACCCTATACAAGGTCACGATGAGTCAGAACTGACTTGATACCACGTAACAACAACAAAGTCCCCTTCTTTGCTCATTTTTCTCTCCCCCACCCCTGAGAAATTTCCTTACATCAGATCCGGGTCATGATGGGATGAAGGGTGGTATCGTAGTGGACTCTATGTCGGGCTGCTAACTGAAAGGTCAGTAGTTTAAATCCACTAGCCACTCCTCAGCAGAAAGATGAGGCTTTCTGCTCCCGTAAAGACTATGGCCTCAGACAACCTTGACTCAATGGTACCTTTCATACTCTTACTGGTTGGTCGCATCAGATCACATTGTAAGGGTCAGCACATAACCTCCAAACCACTGAGAATCCTGGCCCACACAGCTGACACATATTATTTTGGGGGGGTGAGGGAGCACAATTCAATCCATGACACGAAGATAGCCGCCATTGGGGAAGGTGCCGAGTCACACGATGATTGCCTAGGAACAGAAGTTCCGAAGAGACAAGGACCTTCCTTCAGAACCAACACACAGAGAAGCAGCCTTCCTTCCCTTGGAGGTGGTTCCCTGATTCCAGACTTCTAACCTCCAAAAACTGTGAGAAAATAAATGTGTGTTTGTTAAAGCCACCCCTTTTGATGTCTCTGTGATAGAGGCACCAGATAACTAAGTTGATATCATATCTACCTCTACATTTATACGTACAGTTCCATGTTCATCTCCATCACCATCTAAATCACCTGTATCTATACATGAAGAACATTGCTGTGAAATGTCCTTTGTGTATACATCTCTGTTCTGTAGGAGAGAAATTGTGACCTAAAGATGCATCCAAAGGAAACTAGGTGAACAAGCTGTCCATGTGGGTCAGCCTCCTGCACTGGGCAGAGAGAGGAAATCGAGAAGGCAAATGGAAGTTGTCCAGCACTCCAGCTAAGTCTACAAAATCAAGGTCTTTTGGAAAAGGATATCAAAGCGGCCAGACTCCCCCAGGAGAGAGCCAAAGAATGACGCTGGGCTGTGAAATATCACCTATCATAAATTGGCTTGTCACGGTGACCGTCCCTTTTTTCCCTGTTGTTCATGATTTAAAACGCAGTCTTATTAGCACTGTGACCCGAGGGCTGTTCTTTTCCAAAGAAGCAACAAACTGCAATCTTTAACTCTCCTTTTGATAAATTCTGAAGCCAGACTTCAGCTTTCCCAGTTGTGAAAGAGAACAACAGGGAGGCTTATGATTCCATTTTAATGGTGGTGCTAATAACCAGGGCAACCGCTGGTGGCTTCTAGTCAAGCTGGGAGGCAGCATGGTGTGTCTCTGTGTGTATGTCAAGAGAAGAAAATGCTGGAGACACTGTTATCAGCTGTCAAAACCGTCTTCGGCATCTGATCCCTCTCTTCAGAAATACATAGAACGTTTCAACCAGCTTTCTCTTACTTATTCCTCGACTCCTAAACATCACCCCTGCATTCTCTGGGCATCTAGCTGCCATCGAGTCGGTTGTGATACATAGTGACCTTATGCACAACAGGATGAAACGCTCCCCAGTCCTACGCCAACCTCACAACCGTTGTTATGCTTCAGCGTCTTGTTACTGCCACTGGGCCAATCCATCTGGTCGGGGGTTGATGAGTGATAAGTTTCAGAACTATGAATCTCCCCGCTATCTTTGTGTCTTCCTCCACAAAGCTTCTTTGTTTTGAAGAATTCATATTTGATTGTGTTTTTATTGAAGTAGTTGAGGTTCCCCTTCAACCATTTCTAAACACACTGTTCAACGACACTGATTACATTCTTCACAATGAGTGGATGTTTTCATCATTCCCATTCTGGTTGCTCCATTTCCATTCATCTAATCTCCCTATCTCCTTACCTTCTCCTCTTTGTTTTGAAGTTATGGTTGACTCTTTGGTCGTATATCGACAAGTTTTTAAAAAGAGCAGTATTTCCACATATTTTCTTTAATTTTTATCAAAGATAAAAAAATGCTTTTTATACTGAGATTATTGAAGAGTCACATATAGTAGTAGGGGAGAAAAATGGCTTTGTGATGCACTGCTGTGTGTGGAGAAAGGATCCCGGGGGCATAACAGTGACAATCTTGGCTTCTAACCAAAAGGTGGGTAGTTTGAACCCACTCGGTCGCTTTGCTGAAGAAAACCCTAGCAATCTGCTGCTGCAAAGATTATGGCCAAGAAAACGCCAAGGGGGCCATGCTATACAGAGTTGCAATGAGTTGAAACGGGACTCCACAGCATTCAACAACAACAACAACGGCAACAGCTCTGTGCGTATGTTTATTTCTGTGCAATGTGGCCACGTGTTTAATTCTTTCTGCATGGCATTTCGATTTGAATGCACTCAAACACTTTGAGCGTCTAAAACTTCAATGTGTCAAAACTTTCCAAAACTCTCAGGGACCCCTAATTACTGTGGGTGTTTAGCTTGTAGCCCTTGTGGGGTGGGACTGGGGGCGGAAGTGCCTTTGAAGTCTGAGGCGCCATCTCAGGAGTTACTAGTCAGCACTGCTGGGATACAGACGCTCCGAGAAGCTGAAGGTTGACAAGTGCCTCCTGACACCAGCATTTCTTAAATGTTTTCTACCGTCACCCACAGTCTCCTGTTTTCCTACGATTTCCAGATGCCGTCGTGGACCTTGACATCAAAAAATATGAAATTCAATGGATTTGTGGAAAGCCGAATTTGAACCGTATTTAGAAGGTTGTTGTTGTTAAGTGTCAAGTACAGGGTTTCCAAGAAGTGGCTGGTGAACTTGAACCCCCTGACCTTGTGGTTCAAACCCACTTTGCAGGCCAGTGCATTAGCCCACAGCACCATGCAAGGACTCTGTGGGGAAGCAGATTCCACATGACTGATTCCTTCTTGTCCACCAACTTAGGCAGTCCCATCCAGGTAGGAAAGGGGCAGCTTACTTTTACTGGGGTCATCCCCAGAAGTTGTGGAACACCCACAAAGCCACAGGCTGCCACGTGAGAACTGCAGCCTCTTCTAGTACTCACCCACCTCTGGGGGTCCCAGTCAACAAGCTCTGTGCCGTGAGACTTGGCACCATCTCAGTTGGCAGGCAGACAGTGAGGTGGCACTGCCAGCTCACCTGTGTTATCCGAAGCTTGGAGACACCGAGCCCATTCTCCGCAGACTTGTTGCCACAGCAGCCTGGAGTCATTCCGCCTCTCCATCCGGCCTCCCGAAACTTGGCTGGGTTGAAAGACTTTGCAGGTCCTGTTGACCTGATGGGAACTGTGGGTAGAGGTGAGATGGGATCCCAGTGCACATTTTGTATCCTGAAGGCTGGCTGAGTGAGCATGAGAACGTTTTTTTACAAGCTCTGGAATCTTTTTGCATTTAATTTGTCAAGGTATTGTCTGATTCCGAGTTTGCATCTTTTGGTGATGTTTAAGCAAAGAGTTTCTGACTGCAAAGTACCCCCTTTTAAAGATTTCCCAAGAGATCCTGGGCAATGTCTGGGGAAGAAACATCTTGGCATGCTATTTTTTCTACCTGACATCTCCAGACTTCTACAAACAGCCAGCTGCCCCCTTTTGTAGACTACAGGTCTCTGGGAGCCAGGGAGCAGAGTGGGTAGAAGGGGGTTTTGTTTCTGCAGCCAGAAATAAAGGGGGTGGGTTTAGAGAGGACTTTGGCTAAGAGTGCCTTTCAAAGACTGAAGAGAAGAAAAGACATCTGTTTGCTGAGTTGAAAATCAATCCCTCTCACAACTCCACAAGTGTGGGTCGTTTCATATTCCAGGAAGATGACCCTGGAAAATAGGGACATTCATTGGTATGAATAGAAGTTGGTCTGTTTAAAATGCAAACACTAAGGGGAAAAATATATAGGAAAATAAGGCCTGGATAGGTTGACATTTTGCAAATAAATGGAACTGGTGAATCAGGTGGTTGTTGGTGTTCGTTGCTGTGGAGTGGGCACCAACCCATGGTGGCCTTGCATTGGACAGAGCAGAGCGGTGCCTGTTCCAACACCATCTTCATGGTCGTCATGTTGGTGTCCAGCTGGTTTAGGGGGCATGCCTGCCGATCTTCAGCCTGGACCATGCTCTGTCTTGTGTGCAGGCGGGGCTCTGTTAGGGTGGTTCTCATAGCTTCCAAGCCTTGGACAACTGCACGCTGACCACGACAGTCATGACCGTCTTCACACCCTGCTGAGACAGCTGTCACAAAGCCGTTAACATCTGGATGGAGTGTCCTGATGAAACAAGGGTTTTAAACACAGTATAGGATTGTTCAGTGTGGCCAGTAGATCATGAGCTTTTAAATATTTTGGCTTTGTTTAGTTTTGTTTTGACATTTCTCGGCTGATAAACTCTCTGAAGAGGATCTCTGTTTGCATTGTTTGGCCCAAATGGTGAAGACGTTTTAGTACGACTCTGATCCAGGGATCAATGAACTTAAATGGCCAGATAGTAAAGTTTCCGTTTTGAGGGCCCCAATGTCTCTGTTGTAACCTCTCCAACTCAGCCATTGTTCCACAAGGCAGCCAGGCAGGACTCACACGAGAATTGCTTTCTTCCAATAAGACTCTGTCTACCAAAACTAACCAGGGGGCAGGCCAGATGTGGCCCTGAAGATGGTAACTTGTTGACCTCTGCTTTAGACGCTGACGTGGTGGAGATGGGCAGACTCTGGGAGAAACAGCGCAGCTTCCAGAAACAGCACTATGATGGTACCTGCAAGTGGGGACTGAGAAATGATGGCGTCAAGGACAAGTCTGTGGACCCAGTGAGACACTACACGACAGGCAGGTTCAGTGAAGTGAGTGAACACAAGCAACATGTCTTGTTGTCTTTAGTTATCTGTCATCGTCACCTCTGACGCATGGTTACCCTAGGTGTGCAGAGGACAGTTATGTGCCATAGTATTTTCAATGGGTGATTTTTCAGAAGTAGATCAGCAGGTCTTTCTTCTGAGGTACATCTGGTGTATTTGAACCTCCAACCTTTCTATTTATGTGGGGCTGTGGGTTCATGCACCAGACTGCAAAACCGTTTGAACTGCAAGGTCAGCGGTTCAAGCTCACCAGCTCCTTGGAAACCCTATACAGGGTCGCTATGGGTTGAAAGCGACTTGATAGCACTTGCGAACAACAACAATGATAACTATTTATACCACCCCAAACCAAAAACTCCAACCCAGTCACTGCGCTGACTCTGACTCCTGGTGACCCGATGTTGGCAGCGTAATACTGCTCCACAGGGTTTTCAAAGCTGTGACCTTTTAGAAGCAGATTGCCGTGTCTTTCTTCCTAGACACCTCTCACTGGGTTCAAACCACTAACCTGTTGGCTAGTAGACAAGACTTTAATTTTTGATATTAAGCTTGAAAAGTCACTACCCATTGTTACGTCAGGATGATATTTTTTTATAAAGTACAAAAGCAAACAGAACTACCCATTATACAGTTCCCTACAAATGGAATCAAGTCCTGGTGTGGCCCTGTAGGACTATGGTTAGGGCAGCTAACCATAATGCGGGCAGTTCAAACCCACCAGCTACTCTCAGAAATCCTATGCAGGGTCTTTCTGGCACACAACTCTACGGCACACAATAAGAAGAATGGCATAAATGGAATCATACATATGCATTAAAAAAAATCTGTCTTCTTTTCCTCAGCATCATGGTGTTGAGTACCCACCACCCCCCTCCGCCCATCCCATACTGCCGGATTTAACAGGTGTTTTGCTGAGATGTCCGTTGATTGTATGGAGGATGCACAATGTGCTGATCATGATCACTTGATGGTCACTACGGTTGCTTTCAGTTTGGGGATATTCGGAACGAAGCCTCTACAGACATATATATGCATGTACGTTTTCGATTCTTTGGGGGCCATTTTCTATGAATAGAATCTTTGAACTGCATTTGTTGAACTTTTTGGGAAAGTGACAAATTGTGATACAAAGTGCATTTTACAGCCATGGATGACTGTCCCAGTGGCTCCCCACCCTTGTCAACGTTTCTCAGACTTGTTGATTTCAGCTATTTTGGTCAGCGAATGAGGGCATCACATTGTGATCTCACTTGACATTTCTCTAAGGCTTAGTGATATTGAGACTCATCTGTAAGCAGTTGCCTGAGTGGTGGTAACAATTGAATCCAAAAGGGGCTGAAATCATATTTAGGGCCTTAACAACACTAATTAAGTGGGTTATGACATGAGTGTACACATTAGCTTAAAGTTGTTCAGCTGCACACATCAAACGATGAATTATATTGTATATAAAATGTATCCCAACAAAACCAATGCAAATATTTGAAACTGACTGGGGAAACCCATAAAACGAAACAAAACAAAACATACTTGTGGGCAAATTGCCCACTGCTCTGTCAGTTTGTCATTTGGTGGTGGTTTGTGTAGTGTTGTGAAGTTCCAAGAGAACCATCCATAGTGGGCAGGTTTTTGCAGCACTTCAAGACCCAGAACAGACTAGGGAAAGGGGATAGGCAGTCCACTTTGGAAGGATTGGCCACTAAAAGTGATATGAATATCAGCTGTTCATTTTCTCATACCATGCCGGAAGATGATTCCTTCAGATTAGAATGCACTGAAAATAGGACTGAGAAAGTGCTGCTTCCTCAAGGCAGAGCTAACCTGAATGACAGGGAAGGCATAAAGCTTTGGGGGCCTTCATTTGCTGGTGGGGCATGATGAAAAATGAGTAGAGAGAGCTGCAAACATTCACCAATAATCGGAACGCAGAACTTGCAAATTGGAATTCCTCAAAATTGGAATTCTTCAAAAACGAAATACAATGCATAAAGTTCAATATCCTAGGCATTGGTGAGCTGAAATGGACAGATAGTGTCCATTCTGAATCATACAGTTCTATGGTTTACTATGCTGGGAATGACAAAATCAAGAGGAATGGCATCACATTAATCATCAAAAAGAATATTTCAACATCTATCTTAAAGTATAATGCTGTTGTTGGCAGAATCATATCTATATACCTACAAGGAGTCCTGGTGTGGCACTGTGAGTTAATACGCTGGACTACAAGGTCATTTTGAACTGCAAGGTCAGCAGTTCAAGCTCACCAGGCACTCCTAGGAAACCCTATACAGGGTCACTATGAGATGGAATTGACTTGACAACTCTTAACAACAACATTAACAAATATTTACGCAGTAATTGCCAATGCCAATGATGATGGAACTGAAACAGCCTACCAACTTCTTCACTCTGAAATTCATCAAGCATGTGATCTAGATGCAGATGATTGTGGGAGATTGTAATGTGAAGGATGGAAACAAAGAGTAAGGATCAGTAGTTGGAAAATGCAAACTTGGTGATAGAAACGATGCTGGAGATAGACTTTTTCAAGACCAAAGAATTTTTTATTGCAAATATCTCTTTTTTCAACAATGTAATTGACAACATAAGTGGATTTCACCAGATGGAATACACAGGAAGCAGATTGACTACATTGGTGGGAAGAAACAACGGAGAAACTCAATATCATTGGCCAAAACAAGGCCAGGGGCCGACTGTGAAACAAATCATCAATGGCTCATATGCAAGTCCAGGATGAAGCTGAAAAAAATTAAATCAAGCCTATGAGAGCCAAAGTATGACTTAGAGTATATCACACCTGAATTTAATCTCAAAATCAGATTTTTTTGCAATACATAGTCATGATCGACGACTAGATGAATTGTGGGATGACATGAAGAACATCGTACATGAAGAAACCACAAGGGCATTTAAAAAGACAAGAAAGAAGATGAAAATACCAACATGGATGTCAGAAGAGACTCTGAAACTTGTACCTGAGTGTAGCGAAGTTAAAGCGAGTACAGGATACAAGAAGTAAATGAGCTGAGCAGAACATGTCAAAGGGTAGCTCGAGAAGAAAAAGTCAAGTATTATAATGAAATGTGCAAAGACCTGGAGTTACAAAGCCAAAAAGGAAGCACTTTTGCTGCAAGAATTA
>NW_006408536.1:29351928-29357070 GCF_000296735.1 Chrysochloris asiatica
ATTAGTATCATACCCAAGTAAAGTTTTGCTAAAGATCATTTTAAAATGGTTGCAGTAGAACGTCAACAGAGAGCGGCCAGAAATGCAAACCAGATTCAGAAGAGTATGATACTGAATTAAGATGGATCTTGACTGAAAGTAGAGAATACCAGGAAAAAAAGTTACTTGTGTTTTGTTGAGTAGGCAAATGCATTTGACTATGTGGCCGATAACACTGTTAAGAATGGAAATCCACAACACTTAGCTATGCACCTACTGTACGTAGATCAAGAGGCAGTCGTTTGAATAGAACAAGGGGACAGTGAATAGTTTATAAATCAGCGAAGGTGTGGGCCAGGGTTGGATCCTTTCACCGTACTTATTCAATCCATAGGCTGAGCAAATAATCCTTGAAAATGGACTGTATGACAATTCAGTATCAGAAATGGTGGAAGGCTCATTAACAATCTGCAATATGTAATGACACAACTTTGTGTCTTCCAAATATTTTCCTTCTCTTAACAATCACTTTTTCAGAACAGAAAATTTCAATGTGAATTAAGTCTAAAACATTGATCCTTTCTTTAGTGGATCATGGTTTTGTGTGGTATCTTCCTGAAAAGGCATTGCCAAACCATGGACATCAAGATTTTTCTTCTAGATATTTTTTCCCAGAAGTTTTATAGGCCTGCATTTCACATTTAGGTCAATGATCTATTTTGCGGCAGTTCTTTGAAAGATTGAAATCCTATGTTTAGGTTCATTGTTTTATGCATAACTTGTTAAATGCCATTGAGTCAGTTCTAACTCATAGCAACTGTGTATAGGGTTTCTGAAAGGCAGATGGTGGGTTTGAACTGCCAACCTTGAAGCCAGCAGTCCAGTGCTCATCCTACAACTCCACACCAGGACTCTATTGATGCATATGGACATCTAATTTTCCAACCACCTCTGTTGACAAACTATGCTTCCTCCATTGAACCACCTTCACTCTGTTTATGAAGGTCAGTTGATGGTATTTCTATGGGTCTATTTCTTGAGTCCCTGGTTGATGCAAACAAGCTAAGTACTTAACTAATAGTCAATAGGTTGGTCGTATGACCCTAGCCTGAGAGCTTTGGAAGACAGGCCTGCAGATCTCCTCCTGAGAGCTCACATCTTTGAAGTCCCAAAGATTGTTGGAGCTCAGTTCTACTCGGCAGCACAGGGGGGTCGCCATGAGTCAGAATTGAATCAAGAACAAGTAAATTAGGCATGTCTTGACTGCTCATGAAGTTGGTCTGTGTCATTAAGGGTTAAACGAGTCAGTACGTGGCGTGCCAGGAACACGGTGAGCCTTTGGGAGATGTCAAGCATCATGTACCGATTCCCTCATGGTTGTCGATGCTCCATGAATGCAGCTGTATGTGGTCAGCACAACCTCAGAGCCCCGTGAGGCAAACGATTCTTCTCTCTGTACAAGTTTCCTAACAAGCCATTCGACTGATGGATGGCCTGTGTATTCTTTTACTCATTGCCGAAATCATCAGACACTGGAGAAGAGAGATGGGTTGGAAACGTGTGTGAAGAACCCACCCCAAGCATTCACCTCATTGGGATCCTTGTGGAAACCCCTCTTCAAGATCCACGGGAGAATTGTGATATATTGGTTTTGGCTGAAGTTTTATAATATGACTTTATGTTTTCAAAACCTCATTTTAGATATTGAATTGTTTTTTTTGGCAATCAAACACAAAAGTTCTCATCTTGTATGATTTCATTTATATTCCATGTCTCAGACAGGAAAAGCCAGAGACACAAAAGTATATGGGTGGCTGTTCACGGGTAGTGGGGAGAAGCTAAGGGGATGACACCCAAGTGGTACAGTATTCCTTTTATGGCTGATGGACGTTCTGGAATTGGATGGTGGAAACAGTTTCATAACTGAGGATGGAAAAATAAACTAGAAAAGCACTGCTAATTAGACACTGCTAATTAGACACTGGATTCTCTGTAAGTATCTTCAAATACGCCTGCTAAGTGATGCTCAAGGAACCCTGTTGGCACTGTGGGTTAGACATCGGGCTGCTAACCACAAGGTCAGTGGTTCAAACCCACCCAGTGCTCCACTGGAGAAAGATGAGGATGTGTGTTCCCATAAAGAGCTACAGTCTCTGAAACCCTATATGGAGTCACTCTGAGTGGGAATCGGGTTGGTGGCAGTGGGTTTAGTGAGGTTCTCGTACGTTTTCCTTTATTATAAAAGGAATGCATCGTTTTAGAAAGAGATGTGAAGAGGTCAAACAGTCATCCATATTGGTGGAAATAGCGGTGAAAAAATACCAGTGGAGAAAATGCCATCAATAAGTGTTATGTTACTGTTTTCGTTGTTACGTGCTGTTGAGTTGGTTCCGACTCATAGCGACCCTGTATCGGGTTTCTGAGGAGCTGCCGGTGGGTTTGAGATGACAGCCTTTTGGTCCAGTGCAGTATCCTGCAGCACTACACCAAATTATGAACCACTCTTTTGGGCTGGACCTTTCGTATGTTTTTCAGCTTTTAAATTTCAAGCTGTCACCATATGTCAATCTTAAATACTTTAATTTTGAAAAGTGAGCTGATTACACATAGGCATCCTGGAATGGTGGGGACCCAACTCTCTTTCATCAATCACGTTGTGTCTCTCACAATCCTCCTAGTTAGCCTCACTTGTCGGGCCAATCACCAGGTGTACTTTGGCATTCCTGTTACACCCTTGGTCTTTCTAGTTCTGCCACACAGAGGACAGAAAGAAATGAACATAAAAACTGCAATGCATTTGAACCAGCAACCACTTTCTGGTTTGGTTCGGATTCACATTTTGTAGAAAACGGGTACAGTGCTTGCTAGGTTGGGTCCTCCAGAAAACTCTTTTGTCACAGGTAAGACTGAGGGGATGGAAAAATTTTATTTTTTTTGATGGGCACTTGGCTTTGCAAAGACAGTTGTGCCATGTAAAATGCAATGCCCAAACGTTGGGTGGGGACTCTTGGTGACAAGTGGAATAGTCTATGGGTTCTACTTAAAACAACCTTCCAAGAGAAACACCCATGTTGGCAAATGTGGGTGGTCCCACGCTACATGATGGATAATAGTAAGCATTTGCGTCATAGAATGAAATTTACTTTGTGCCAAGAGAGAGTTTTGAAGAGTACAATGAATGAATGGCTTTTTAAGAGATGTCACAACCAGCTCAATGATTTGTTTACTGCATATTAAGTCCACAGACCCTACGCTGATGAAAAAAGCCTGTGGTACAGAAATCTCTGCCTCTCCTACTTCCAGGCCCACAAAATTCAAATTGCTGTGATAAGACAATCGAAGGTATGGGTTTGTTTTTAATATCGTATGAAGCTACATGGCACATGGATATGTATTTTCTCTAGAATAATGATCATGAAAAAGATCTCTTTTGAGCACATCTGAGAATGACGCTTTGGCACATTTTTATCAGACCCGCAAGTAAAAGACAGACAACAATCAATTATTCTTAAAACCAACACAAACTTAGCAGTCCTGAGGAAGCTCTTCCTCCACCTACCGAGCGATTTCATTTTTTGTTCTTCCATACAATAGATACCTTCTAAGGCTGCATGACCGCAACACCATTCCTCTTCAATTTGTCATTCCCGGCATAGTAAACCATGTGGTTGTCAGATTCAAACTGGCCAATACCAGTCCATTTCAGCTCACTAATGTCTAAGATAGCGATGTTGATGCATTCCATTTCATTTTTGACAATTTCCAGTTTTCCCAGATTCATACTTCGTACATTCCATGTTCCAGTTTTCAATGGATGTTGATAGCTGTTTCTCTTCATTTTGAGTTGTGCCCCATCAGCTACTAAAGGTCCCGCAGGCTTTTCTCCCACTGGCTTTACTCCATTCACGTCATCATGGTCAGCTCTACTTTGAGGAGGCAGCTCTTCCCCAGTCGCATTTTGAGTGCCTTCCAACCTGAGGGGCTCATTTTCTGGCACTATATCTGACAGTGTTTTTCTGCTATTCATAAGGTTTTCAGTGACTAAATATTCAGAAGTAGTTCGTCACTCCTTCTTCTTAGTCTGTCTTCATCTGCAAGCTCATCTGAAACCTGTCCACCATGGGTGACCCTGCTGGTTATTTAAAATACCGGTGGCATAGCTTTCAGAATCATAGAAATTCACAAGCCACCACAGTACGATAAACTGACAGATGAGTGGTGGCCGTTTGGTTTTAAGTGGAAACTGTCACTTTAAATTTCCAGGAGATCTGTGCGCATGCGATAAACTTACTTATATGTGATAAACTTACTTATTTGCATGGTGATAAACTTACTTATAAACACAATCAGGGATTTCCTGAAATAATTACAGAAACTATCTTGAATTCTGGTAGGCCATATTTATGAAAGAAGAGGGAAATTAATCTTTTTGAAGGTGACACAAGGGGGTTACATGTTTAGTTGCTAAGTGAAAGGTTCAAAGTCACCCAGTGGCTCTGTGGGAGACAGACTTGATCATCTGTTCCCCTAAAGACTACAACCTAGGAAACTCTATGGGGCTGTTCTACTCCTTCCTATAGTGTCTCTACAAGTCAGAGCTACTAGAGAACACACATTGACAACAACACCTCATTGATTTAGACACATCAATAAAGAACAGACAGTCTGAAGAAGAAAAGTCAACAACTAATCCATGAACATGTTTAATTGAAAGTAACCTGCAGATAGCCGAGTTGAAAAATCCAGTAGGTAACTGGATGCATGATTCTAGGCCGGAGGATAAACCTGGGCTGAGGATCTAAAGGAAGAAGGCAAAGCAGAGGAGTAAGACTCAGTCAACCAATTGGAGGAGGCAACAGTAAGAGATTGGAAGAGGGAGCAGCACAACACCAAGAAAAGAAGTGGTCAATGAAGGAAAACTAATCAGCAGTGTCCAATGCTACAGATATTTGTATGAAGTATGAAAAAGCACCATGGGAGACAGCCATGGAGGGCAAAGGCATGTGGACTGAGGCATGTGGTTCCAATGGAGAGGCAAAGGTGGGCACCAGACATAAGCAGGGTGAAGGTGAACGGCAGATGGAGGCAGAGACAATAGTCTGAAACTGTTTGATTCGGATTGGAGCCTGTTTAAATGCCAACTTGAAGTAAACAACTGAGACT
>NW_006408536.1:29357691-29370784 GCF_000296735.1 Chrysochloris asiatica
TTTCATAAGTAGATTCCACTCATGGTGCCCCGTGTGTGTCAGAGTAGAACTGTGCTCCCCAGGGTTCTCAGTGGATGATTTCTCATAAGCAGATTCCATGACACTTAGCAACAAAAACAAACAACAACCAATCTAAATCTCCCTATTATCTGGACCCCTTTTGGACACTGTAGGATCAGCACTGGACTGCGAACCACAAGGTTGGCAGTTCATAGCCACCAGCCATTAAAAAGTTTGGCTTGATGAGTGACAAATTAGGGTAATATTGTGTAAAGACCAACATAATTTCCTCTCAGATTATCAGGTTAGTGGGCGCCGTTGTCAGCAGGGTAGTTTTTAAAATCGACACTGAGATCTTTCTGGAAAAAAAAAATATGGCAATATGCACTGGTTAAGTTGTCCTGTGGACATACTTTACACTCGTGGGACAGTAGCTATGTGCTGAGTGGCAGCCACTAAGGTCTTGAGTATGTAGCTTTCACCTGCTGGGAGGGATATTATTAGTGTTGAAATGTTGGTATCATGTGGAGCCCGAAAAAGCCTTCTTCTGTCCTAAAGGGAATAATGCTGAGCAGGAGAGAGTTTCAATTATTAACCTAATAAGCCAATAAAACAGACGCTGAGAATTTACTACCCTTGTAATGCTGAGACGGAGTTCTGTGTTTATTTCTGCCTTGCCAGCTCCCCTCAAATGTATATAACCTTTTACTCTCATAAACAAATGAGATGTTCTTTATTGTACGTTTTATGACAAGCAAGTTTGGTGACTGTAACTTGCAATAATAAAAGTGAGAACATATAGGTTCCATTAAGGAAGAACATTAAGTGTTGTATGAAATGAGAAAAGGAAAGAAAGAAAGGGGATATAGGGCATGAAGAAAGACCTGCAGGTATTCACACCATCCTTGACGTGGTAGGTGTGTACAGATTTACCAGCAACCCTGGTCTGGCACAAAACCACACTTTCAAATAGTATTGTTGTGTTGACAGGACCTCAGAATGATTTCCAATGGCAACATGGTAAATGGAGCCAAAGATCTGTCTGACTTCAAAGGCACAGAGAAACATGCCATGCGTTTGATGTCAGGAAGACAATGGGTAAATTCATTTCTGCAAAGTAGGTCTTTCAGTCAAAATGTTGATTTGTCATACAGCTGTCATTCCGTCATTTCACAATGTCCCACGGCATAGAACACATACGATCTCTGCTAGACCGAAATGGGGAGTCCTGGTGTGGCACTGTGGGCACCAGACTGCAAAGTCGTTTGAATAGCAAGGTCGGTGGTCCAAGCTCACCAGTTGCTACTTGGAAACCCTATACAGGGTCGCTATGGGTCAGAATGAACTCGACGACACTTAACAACAACAACAACATACCGAAATAGATCCCAACATGCATTGCTAGTGTGGCCCTGAACCACAATGTCGGTTTGAACGGATAGGTCAGCAGTTCAAGCTTACCAGGTGCTCCTTGGAAATCCTATACAGGGTTGCTATGAGTCAGAGATGACACAACGGCACTTAAAAACTACAACAGTGCTAGCTCTAGAGAATGAAATACTTCCTTAGAAGGGTGTCACAAACTGGAGAATTTTAAACTATTCATGGAACACCTTAATGATTTTCCCTTAATAATTTCTCCTGAAGAGACTCCATTGGTCTGCATGCTTCATCCTTTCAATCCCTCCCAGCTTAGTAAACAGAAAGATTTCAAAAGAGAACCTGCATTTTGAGAGACAGTATTCTCTAATATTTGTGAAGAAGAGACAAAAACTATACTGTTTGATAAACTGTACTGTTTAAAAATTAAATTCCGTGTACTAACTATACAAGGCCCGGGTTGCCAAAAGAATAGATTCTGTTCCCAAAAAGGGAGGGTTCTTTTTGTATTGGCTGTCTACAGGAAGTCTGAATACTTGAACCTTTGGACTGGAAACATTTGTTCACGTTGTCTGCAAACCGGCCTCTTTCTAGCACAGAAACTTGAGAAAGCAGTCTGCCATCCTTCTAGAATGTTTCTTAGACACACAGACCAACTCTGGTAACTCCTGAAGGGAACCGCACAAGACTGTAGGTGACTAGGAAACAGGAAGAAACCCAGCTTTAATCGGCTCTGCTGCTAATTGAAACGTCAGCGGTTCAAACACACCCAGCGGCATTGCAGGACAAAGACCCGGCCATCTGCTTCTGTAAGGATTGTGCCTGGAAGACTCTATGGGGCAGTTCCATGGAGTCACCGGGAGTAACTACGAGTCAGAGTGAAGTCTTTCTCACCCAGCAACAGGAAGCCGAGGCTACTGGGAGCCATCTTGGAAATCAGCCCCCCAGTTTACAAAGATTCTTCACAGTCCATTGGTGTAAACTCAAGAGCTCTCATTTATTCTCCTATGTGTCCAAATCTTCATTGTCTCCTCTGATGTCAAGAAATAAAATTTCTGGATAAAATAACATGTAATTTTAAGGCTGGTGGAAAACGAAACAAAGCAAAACATGTCATAGAGACGCATCTGGGAGTCCAATTGTCTTTGAAATATGTCTGGCTCCGCCAACATTGATTGGATTGTGCCAAATTAAAAATTCCTTTCACTTTAAATTCTAGAGATATTTTAGAAAATGTATCTTACAGCTATCATTCATTTCTTTATTTAATTTATCAAATATTTTCCTTTATAATCTACTTACTGTCCAAAAATGGTTCAAATTTTATTTCTTAAGAACTGAGGTCTTGTTTATCAGGAATATATCCAATCCTATGCCCAAAATTTTGGGTTTGGCTCCTGTTTTCTATCTTCTTGGAACATTTCGCATTGACTTGACTATGACCAAATTCTACTTCTCTGAATGCCCTTTATACATAGCTGTTCGTGTTAAGCTCTCCAGTAAGTGAAAACTAGAAGCACAATTGAAACACAACCAGGACAATTAAAACCTCCAGAAAGGTGTTTCCTTCAAGAAATAAAACCTAAGGAGTAATAAACTAAAAACAAAAAGTCATTCTCTCTTAGATCCACTTAATTTTCATCCGTTCTCACGTTTGTGAATGTCTAGTTTCCCTTTCCTGAGTATCTATCATAGTTCTCTGTTGCTGTTGTTAAGTGCCGTGGAGTGGGTTCCGACTCATAGCGACCCTGTACAGGGTTTCCGAGGCTGTAAATCTTTACAGGAGCAGAAAGCTTCATCTTTCTCCTGCGGAACAGCTGGTAGTTTCCAACTGCTGACCTTGTGGTTCACAGCCCGATTCGTAACCACTACGCTACCAGAGCTCTCTATCATAGTTCTCCAGTGCTGTTATAAAGGAAATATCCCAAGAGGGTGGCTTTAATAAACAGAAAATTACTTTCTCAAAGTTTAGAAAGCTAAACTGTGTGTTTAGTCTAAATTCAGGATGTCAACTCTAGAGGATGGTGTTCTCGTTGTATGTCTTCTGGTTCTAGGAAGTTCCCAGCACAGGGGCCCTGATTCTAAATGATGCTTTCTAATCTTGGCTCTTCTTTCTTGGTGGTAGGAGGTCCCGATATCTCTGCATGTCTGTGTAATTTCTTTTATGTCTCAAAAGAAATTAGCTCATATGCAACCTAATCCTGTAGATTGTATCGTGCCTCATTAACTCTACTGTCTCTAATCCTGCCTCACTCTTGTCATAGAAGTGAGGAGTTACAACAGACAGGATGACATCAGACCACACAATGGAGGGCATTACATGATAGTGAGAGTCATGGTGTAGCCATACTGACAGACATTTCTGGGGGACACAGTTCAGTCCTTAACAGTATGTAAATATTGGCTTGTATTTCTACTGCATTTTTGACCTATATAAGGATGAATTCTGCATGAAAGCTGGTAACATAAAAATCACAATACAGCTGTATACTTCTCAAGCTTTCTATAATTTTTAATTGCTGAACTAGTTAGGGTTCTGTGTCAACCAGGATTCCCATGGTTTAGCAGTTGATGATCCCGTGGTGATGAAACCTATTACAGGTTTAGTTAACTCTATGATGAGTGGCTATGAGCAGCCAATCAACTGAAAGGATGCTTCCATAGAGGTGTGGCCTACTTCCAATATAATGGACAGATATGAGACTCTGTCTCTCTCTCCCTCTGGGAATCTGGGACTCTCCAATTGTAAGACATTTCCTTGATAATAAACTTCTCTTTATATATATATATTTTCACTAGTTTTGCTTCTCTAGAAAACCTAGCCCAAGACAACTGCTTTTCAAGTAGTTGATTCTTACTCCATCTCTGAGGGGCACACACTGTGGTAATGCATCTACCAGCGGAGTCCACAGACAAGGAAACTGAGATCTAAGATTGCATGGTGTTTGAGCATGAAAAGTCTGGGAACTTGACTCTCATCATCAAAGCTGTCCTTCGGAGAGGGCTCTGGCTTTAAAACCATGAGGACTTCCTGGGTGTGCCAACCATTACCATGCATCACGGAAAGGGTGGTAACGCCAGTAGATTCAGCGGTGCCTCAGAAAAAAAGACCTGGAGATTTGCTTCCAAAAAAAACAGCCATTGAGAAGCCTGTGTCAACTGATATTTGTCAGATGCTATGAGTCAGGGATGGTTTCTGCTTTGGTTTATTTTTTAAAAAACTAGCTTTGATCAAGAATCCATTATTGTGGATTTGGAAACATTAATTCGTATGCTAGAACACTGGTTTCTACATCTATAGGCAATACCAGTAGCTAAAACTTGACTATGGAAACAGCAGTCAAGAAACCAAACGACATATTGTATGAGGCTAATCTGCCGCTGCACAAGACCTCTTTAAAGTGTTCGGCAGCAAAGACATCCGTGTGAGGATTGAGGTGCGCCTGACCCAAGTCATGATATTTTCAATGATCTCATATGCCTGTGGAAGTTGGACAGGGAATAACCAACACCGTAAGAGAATCAGTGTATTTGAGTTATGGTGTTGGTGAAGAATATTGAAAGTACTGCCAGAAGAACAATCAAATCTGTCTTGGAAAAAGCACAGCCAGAGTGGTCCTTAGAAGTCAGGGTGGCTAGACTAGGTCTCATGTACTTTGGACATATCACCATGTCGAGAACCGGCCTCGACATGAGAGTTTGGTTCACGAAGTAGGCAGATCTGGCGGCGACAGAGATAGAAAAAGAGTACACACAAAGATGCAACAAGAGAGACAAGAAGACACCCCGAGACTAGAGTGGATGCGAAACTGGAGGGCAGACCCTGGACTACAGGCATCATGGCCCCTGCAGGCAGTAAATGCACAGCCAGCCCTGCAGGCAGTAATGCATGAGGGCTTCAGTCTGCACCTCCTTTTTATTTCAGGGAGGAGCCTTACACTAAGGAAGGCAGGGTTTATTAAGACAGGGTACAGAAATGAAATATGATTAATCATTCAAAACAGGACACAATGATTCATAGGCACAAATTCTAAAACATACATCACAAATTGTCTTGATAATCTAACATCCTTAATTTTCCAGAAATTCAAGCAAATTGTTATATGGGACTTTTCAGCTTCGAATCCCAGGGCAGCAACTCGGTTTTTCAAGCCTAATTAACATACCTATAGCACCTAATCTCGAATGGGAAAAGTTGAAAAGGATTGGGAGGAGTCCCACTGTGTCAGCTGCCTGACCGAGGCTTGCAGGAGGAAGAAGGACGCCTAGCTTAATGGTCTGCACTTGGGGATGATCTGAGAAGGCTGTCACTATTATTTCTTTGAACAAAACCCCGGAAGCCGCCAATCTACTTTGGGTGAATTCCTTAGGGGAATTTTTTTCTCCAGCGTCTCCCAGCAAACTTGCCCTAGGAACTTTTAGGCCTCGGCTTTAGAAGAAGTTTTTGTTTTAATATTTGTCCATGGGTATCAAGGGCTCATGTATTAAGTTAATATCAAACATAACTGAATAATCTGATAAAGAACAGTTTGCTATGTTTGCCAGGTGGCCAGAGTTTGCTCCTCAGAGAGATCTGTTGTTCCTAGAACCTTAAGCACTGCCAACACAGTGGCGACATTAAGAGAGGCACATAAGAAACCATTTTCTCAGAAGCTACAATTACTGGAGTTCGAAGCATACAATGAATTAATAGGACTAAAGCAAATTACACAGAGCTAGCCCAACAGTGAGTTCGTAAAAGCCAATGAACCCGGGACGTCCGGAGGTTACTTCCTTGGGCCCTAAGGGTCCCTGGCTAGCAAGCCTGAGTGATGCCGCTGTGTTGGTTTTTCGTCCATGACACAGGGCCTCAACATCTCAGTGATTGCGGTCTGCAACATCACCAGGAGGAACCAGTCCCTGGAGAAGAACATCATGCTTGACTGAGTAGAGAGTGAGCAAAAAGAGGAAGACCCCCCAAAGAGATGGATCAACACAGCAGCTGCAGCCATGGGCTCAGACATAACAATGATTGTGAGGTTGGTACAGGTCTGGGCAATATTTTATTCTATTGTGCATAAGGCCTCTATGAGTCAAAACTGACTCAATGACACTTAACAGGAACAAAACTTCTAGGGCACTTAACAATGTGCCAGAAAGAAGTTCAAAGCTTTTATTGTACCTACTTTATTCTCAGGGTTAGGATAAGCACTCGACTGTGAACCACAAGTTCAGAGGTTCAAACCCACCAGTTGCTCTTTGGAAACTCTCTGCAGGGTTGCTATGAGCTGAAACCGACTCCAAGGCACTTAACAACAACAGCAAGTTTCTTCCCACAACAACCTCAGGTAGAGGGGAAGTCATCATCTCCATTTTGCACATGAGAAACGTGAGACCCTGAGAGAGGTTAAGAGATTACACAGGAAGTAGGAGTCTGGGGGCCAGGTGGTAAACAAAGTGTTGCCCAGAAGCCATGCTTTTCTTAAACAGTCCTACAAAGCCTGGGCAGGGGGCTTAATAAGGTAAGACACATGTGTGTGTTCGCATGTCGACATTGATATCTAAGGAGCTCTGGTGGAGTAGTGGGTTACGCGCTGGGCTGCGAATCTACCGGTCGCTCCTCGGGAGAAAGATGAGGCTTTATGCTCCTGTAAAAGTTTACAGCTTCGGAAGCCCAATACAAGATCTCTATGAATGGGAACCGACTCCACGGCACACCACCACCGAGTTGTTGCCTACACACCTTGCTGACATCTACATCGGTAGCTATACTTAACTCCCTCTTCTTGTTGGAGCTGCTGACGACAGAATGAAACCTTGCCTGGCCCCGCACCGTCCACACCCTCGTCTGTCTCCTCGGGTCCATTGCTGCAACCGCTGTGTATTTGGATTGCCTTCTAGCCCAGCAAGGTCAGCTCCCATCACTCTGTCTGACTGAGTTCTGTTGGGATCCATATGTTTTCATTGGCTGAATGTCAGCAGTAGATCACCAGACCTTTCTTCTTCATCTAAGTTTGGAAGCTCATCTGAAACCTGTCCACCCTGGTCAGCCCTGCTGGTATTTGAGATACAGGTAGCACAGCTTCCAGCCTCAGAGCGACAGGAAAGCCACATGTACAGTTTGACAAACTGACAGATGGGTGTGAGAATATAAGCTAAAAGTAATTAAGGGAAATTTCCACACATACTCTATGCCCAATTTACATTATCTGCATGTCTGTGGTCCAACCATAAAGCTTTTAAAAGTTATTCTCTGCATTCCAGGAAATAATGCCATGGAATATATTTTATAAGGAAGACTGTTCTGTGTCCCAGAGACTTGCAAATATAATCCTTTAATTGACTCCTTGTACACTTTCCCAAATTTTATCATTATATTTTTCTTCTTCTGGTGAATGCTGTCTATTTGGATAAAACTAAGTACTTAAAGCCAATTTTGGCCTCCCTGGTAATCCATCTCACCGGTTCTTAATCCTCAGAGCACTAGAAATAACTGACAGGCTATTTGATGGAATCTGATTGCTTCCAGGCAAAACTCTATTTTTGGAGTCAACAAAGACCAGCTCTTGGTGTTTGTATTCAGTTCTAGATCATGTTTCTCAATGGCTGGTACTCAAGCTCAGGGGGAGAGGGACATCTGGCTGAGGCAGGAACAAGGAGAAATTGTGTCCTTCTATGTTGAAGGCAGCGGCAATGCCAGACCAGTGTGTTGAGCTGAGCCACACAGCACCGTCCCTTGGTTTCCCCACTTCCAGGAGCTGAGGGCTGCTCCGGGCACTGGGCACAGCTGGGAAAGACCACAGCCAGCAGAACCAGTTGGATGACAGACTTCATTCCCAGCATGCTCCTTTCATGATACAAGGGAACAAGAAACAGAGTCCAAGCTCGCTGTTCCTCACGCTAAGGAATCACCCTTCATGCCCACCTGGGTAGGGTGGTTAGATGTTCTCCTAGAGCCTGCGTGGGAGTCCCAGACTGCCATCATGTGCACCCACCTGGCATCTAGAGGGGTGGGGGTGGCAGAGGAGCCAAGAGGAGTCCCAGCTCCTACCCACTCCCTCTGGGATCTCTCCACCTGGTGTCCCCTATGGTAGCCTTAGGGTGGTGTCTGGTTCTCTAGAGTTGCTGAAACAGAAACACCACAAGTGAGTGACTTGGGAAGACAGAGGTGAACCTCTCACAGGGGAGTTACTTAGCAGATAGGTGAATCTCTCACAGGTGAGTGACTTGGGCAGACAGGTGAATCTCTCACAGGTGAATGACTTGGGCAGACAGGTGAACCTCTCAGAGGGGAGTGACTTGAGCAGACAGGTGAAGCTCTCACAGGGGAGTGACTTGGACACACAGGTGAACCTCTCACAGGTGAGTGACTTAGGCAGACATAAGTGAACCTCTCACAGGGGAGTGACTTGGGCAGACAGGTGAAGCTCTCACAGGTGAGTAACTTGGGCAGACAGGTGAACCTCTCACGGGGAGTGACTTGGACACACAGGTGAACCTCTCACAGGTGAGTGACTTAGGCAGACAGAAGTGAACCTCTCACAGGGGAGTGACTTGGGCAGACAGGTGAAGCTCTCACAGGTGAGTAACTTGGGCAGACAGGTGAACCTCTCACAGGGGAGTGACTTGGGCAGACAGAGGTGAAACTCTCACAGCATAGGAGCCTGCAAGTCTGAATGCAGAAATTCTTGAGTTTCATGTGGCACTGTGTCTGTCTTCCCCCATCAATGCTGGGTGGCTTGTGTAATCTCTTTCATATCTCAAAAACAGATGGACTTGAGCGGGACCCTACCCAGAGAAACAGAGATGCCTGAGATGGAGACAGAGATGATGATGTAAAGTGATGAAGCGACTGGGGACTTTGGACCCAGAGAGGGAAAGGGACTGTGGGCCGAAACCTGGTGTAGGGTGTAGGTTTCTGGGATATACCCTTTGGGTGGTTGATGATGCATGGAGGGGATTGGAACCATGGCAGTGAGATGATATACGATGGAATGAATGTAAAACTGAAGTTCTCCCATGTAAACTATCATATAATTCACAATAAAACATTAAAAAACAAAAAACCAGATGGACTTGAGACACACCCTACACTGATCTTGCTTTATCAATACAATAAAGAAAACCCATTCCCAACAGGGATTATAACCACAGGAGTTCAAATTTATAGCCCATATTTTGAATTGACAGCACATATTTTGGGGAACATCGTTCATGGTGACTCAGAGCACCAGGAGAGATTCTCCACGAGAAAAGATCAAGCATGTCATGTGCTTTTCTAACCTGGCACCAAGGGGAAGCAGAGAAAACGCCACTGCATTCGTTTAGTCAAGGACAATACCCAGGCCCACCCAGGTTCAAAACGAGGGTCCCAGACCCCACCTCTAAATGTGAAGAGTGTTAAGAAGTTTATGTCTGAGTTCCTGTTTGGACTGAATGGTCATTCTTACACACATTACTGATGATAGCATCTAGTTACTTTGAAAGGCAATCAACTAGGCAGTAAAAGACTCAACACAGATCCCCAAAAGGCTATGTGGTGAGGAAAATCACTTTGTATGCCCAGTGAGCCCTGCTGGGAATAATTCATTAACAAACTACTCTGCTTGTCTATTTCCCTTTACTGTCTGGAAATTGATTAGGTATTGGTTTTTCCCTAGGAGCCCCTGGGTGGTGCACATAATCAACACACTTGACTGCTAACTGAAAGGTTAGAAGTTCAAGTCTACCCAGAGGAGCCTCGGAAGAAAGTCCTGGTGATTTACTTCTGGAAGCTCAGCCATTGAAACCCCTAAGGAACAGAGCTCTGCTCTAACATACAGGACGCTTCCATGAGTCGGAATCAACTCCAGGGCAGATGCATCTTTTGTAACCACTAAACACTGAGAGCCGAAAACCAGGGATGATTTGTGTAAACTCTTCTGTGTCCTTAGTGTATGGCTCAAGGTTTGAGATTGTGTGTTGACTCAAGATTTTGATTCAACACACAAAATATATGCACTGTGTTTCGTGTCCTCAAGAGATAGCAACTAGGCACTCCTTTTTTATGGTGGTGGGATAGTGTTTAAAGCACTGTGCTGGTAACGGAAAGGTCAGCGGTTCAAACCCACCAGTCTGCTTCCATAAAGATGACAGCCTTTGAAACCCCATGGAGAAGGTCTACTCTGTTCTCTGGGGTCAATATGAGTTGTAATGAACTTGACGGTACGCAACAGCTACAACCTAATGGGAGGGGGTGCAGAACATGGCAGCAAATGCCACAGCCCAGCATGCTGTCCATTTTCAGTGATGTTCTACCTGTGACTTATGTCACCTTTCTTGACTGCTACCAATGAGCTTGCATTACCTTCAACCTGGAGTCACGTCCTTTCCCCACACCCCCACACGAGGCACTTCAGACTACTGAACACTTCCTTCAGGGCAGAGGGCAAAGACCCTGAACGTACCTGAGCACGTACACATCAGTCTTTAGAGAAATTGCAGTGTGCCCGGGAGGAGTTGGAATCCATTCGACCCCAGTGGGTGTGGTTTGCAGTAACGATCTCTGGCATGCAGTCACCAGGAAGATGTTGCAGGACCAAGCAACACTTCCTTCTGCTCCTAGCCCACCCCCACCTAATCCCTGACCCTGACCCCTGAGTCCCCAGCAATATCAACAACAGTAAGCATTCACTTCTCCCTACCCCCCATTATGTCTACCTCTTCTCTTGCTTCCATGGTCTCTTTTGACTTAGGGCAATAGCTTCATAGATTATTTCCTGTCTTCTAAACAGTTATTTAAAAAACCCACCAATCCAAATACAGCCAGAGTGGTCCTGTTCAAGTTCCAATGAACCCAAGCTTCCCAGGAACCTTCAAAGCACAGAGACTTTCTGTACCCTCCAGTAAAAGACCAAGAACACCATAGCATGGTGTTCAAAGCCCGTTACGACGAGCCCCTGCTTAATTTCTGTGCCCTAATAGTTCACATTAAGGAGCTTTGGTAGCGTAGTGGTTACGAATCAAGTTGCGAGCCACAGGTCAGCAGTTTGAAACTACCAGCTGTTCCGCGGGAGAAAGATGAGGCTTTCTGCTCCCGTAAAGATTTACAGCCTCGGAAACCCTGTACAGGGTCGCTATGAGTCGGAAAAGACTCCATGGCACATAACAACAACAAATAGTTTACATCACACTGCCTTCCAGAACATTCCACCATTTGTCCATGGATCTATGTTCAGTTCCAAGACATGGTCTATGTTCTGCCTCTCTTCTGAAGTTTCCCTCCTCATCTTCCTTTTGTCTAAATGCCTTTCTCTCCTCCTTGTTCCATCCTAAACAGTGCTCTAAGCTGCTTGCTGCTGTGGGCTGAATTGCGTCCTCCAAAAACATGTAGTGGAATTGGGAAGAAGATTTTCTCTGTTCTGTCCATGAGACCATATCAATAATGTCCTAAACCTCATCACTTTTGAGATATAAAAACAAGTGTCAGGAAAGGAAGGGAAGGTTTGCGCCACATGGAGGTCACCAGGGAATCAAGGAGAATTGGTCTAACTGAAGGTCTACAGAAGTTGAAAGACCTCATCCCCCAAAGGCCACACAGACACCACTAAGGAATCAAGATGGGTTGGTCTACCAAAGGTCTACCGAGGTGGAAAGAGCTCACCTCCAAAGAAGCCAAGAAGAGAGCCCTCCTCAAGAGCCAGTGCCCTGAATTCAGGTTTCTAACTTCCAAAACGTTTGAGGAAATGAATTTCTGTTCTCTAAAACCACTTACCTTTGGGAACTCTGTGAGAGTAACCCTTGGGTACTGAAGACACCTGGTCTACTGGGAGAGCTCAGCTTTCAGGCCCGGATGTCTGTATATATATCAGCTCTAGTCATAATCCCAGATCCTATTGCTGCTCTATGCATCAAAGTTGTTTCCCATGTTTGGGAAGCCCTTTAAAAAATGGCTAGCGCTTGAAAGCAAAAGAGATGAGTGAAGAAACAGCTGCATGGAACAGTGTCTGGTCAGGTGGTCCCGTGGGGAAAGACTTTCACTGAGGTGGGCTTCCTGGCAAAGATTTATGGACTGAGCTGGCTCGACATGAGACATGAGTTGAAGAAAAGCATGGTGGGCATTTTTTATTGTGGTCAAGCTGAATAGCAGGTGGGTCTGCACTCACATATCTGATTTCTGGAAGATGTAGTCTACACACTGAGCTTTTCGCTCCATTTCTCCAGAAATCATGAAGACAACCTATGAGGCTTCTTGAAATTGGAAGCTTGGAGATGTTTGACTTAAATATTCACCTTTAGTAGAGTCCATTATCCCATATGGGCATAATTACTTGAATGAAACTGAGCACTGAAGATGGAATTATGGTATATTTATAGGCTGCTCAAGAAGGGTCTGTAAGGAGTGGATTTCCCACCCATCCAGCTGTTAGCAGGAATGTAAGGTGGTCATCATTTTTAGATGCAGAGTTTTACAATCAAGAACTTGGATTTGGGCATGCAAGCGGGGATTGAAGCTTAGTCATGAATGGGGTCGAAACCAGAAATGTTTAAAGATCTGTATATCCAATATTGTTTAGGGAACAAACCCATTGTAAAATGAGTCCTGTGGGGACTGAAAGGAAACCATAAAACAGAGTTGCTGACCCAGTGGCTCTCCACGGGAAGGAATACTGATCCCGAGGGGACATCTGTCAGTGTGTGAAGACAGTTTTAGTTGTCACAGCATTGAACGATGGAGGAGAGGGATACTTCTGCA
>NW_006408536.1:29371023-29373748 GCF_000296735.1 Chrysochloris asiatica
ACCCTACAGTGCACAGGACAGCCCTCACCACAGAGAATGACCAGTGCAATTAACTTTTTGCTACAGATAATTGAATAAGGGCTGCAGCAGTACATTGACAGAGAACTGCCAGAAGTTCAAGCTGGATTCAGGAGAGGATATGGAACAAGGGATATCATTGCCGACATCAGAAAGCTGTTTCCCTGTGCTTTATTGACTATGCAAAGGCTATTGGCTGTGTGGATCATGACAAGCTGTGGACAACATTGTTTAGAATGAGTATTCCGGAATACTTAATGTGCTCATGAGGAAGCTGTACATAGACTACCTTCAGGACAAAGGAACACTAAATGGTTTAATTTTAGGAAAGGCATGTGCCTAGGTCATATTCTTTCACCATATTTATTCAATGTTTATGTTGAGCAAATAATACAAGATGCTGGATTATATGAAGAAGAACATGGCATGAAGACTGGAGGAAGACTCATTAACAACCTGCGATATGCAAATGATATTTCTTCAAGAACCTTGTTTGCTGAAAGCTAAGAGAACTTGAAATATTTACTGATGAAGATCAAAGACCACAGCCTTAGGTATAAGTTGCACCTCACTGCAAAGAAAACAAAAATCCTCACCACTGAACCAATAAATAACATCACACTAAATGGAGAAAAGATTGAAGTTGTCAAAGACTTTCAATTTGCTCAGATCAACCATCAGCAAGCACTTAAGGAAGCATCAGTCAAGAAATCAAAGAATGCATTGTATTGGGCAAATCTGTTGCACAGGACCCCTTTAAAGGGTTGAAGAACAGAGATGTCAGTTTGAGGACTAAGATGCACTTGACCCAAACCTTGGTATTTTCAATAACTTCATAAGCAAGTGAAGGTTGGACAATGAATAAAGAAGACCTTGGAAGAATTGATGCATTTGAGCCATGGTGTTGGAGGAGAATATTACAAGTACATGGACTGCCAAAGGGACAAACAGATCTGTGTTGGAAGAAGTGTAACCAGAATGCTCCTTAGAAGCTGGGATGGCCAGACTTCATCTCTCATATTTTGGACATGAAGAACCAGTCTCAGGAGAAGACATTATGCTTGGTAAAATGGAGGCTCCAAGAGCCTTGGTAAAAGAGGAAGAGTCCCAATGAGATGGATTGGCACAACGGAAGCAGTAATGGGCTCAAGCATAGCAACTGTTGTGAGGTTGGCGCATGACTGGGCAGTGATTAGTTGTGTTGTACATAAGGGCGGTATGAGTCCATATCGACTAGAGGACACCCAACAACACCATCAACTAGGAGCAAATGTCCCCAGCCTGACAACACTCCAGTGTGCTCTGTGGCTGGCTTCCGCTAGGTGGCCAGAACGTCAATGTCATCTTCAGGAAAAGAATGCACGTGCATAGCTCGGTTGGTTTGGTTAAGACCTGGAGGGATCGTAAAGCTGTCTCCTTAATAAAGTGCATCAAATACCTCAAGAGGCCATTGGGATTTTCCCTCCCTTGATTTGAGGGAGATAAATCACACTGCAGGTGTAGTTGATGGTTGCTTCATTATTTCTAATAGGTTTTTTGAGGGAGATAAACTGGGACCATCAAATTAGACATTCCTTCCACTCCTCCTCAAGATGGCAAGCCCATAACTTAGAGATTTCTCCACATCTTGAACCTTCGGGGTGATGCTGATGCCAGGATGGATTCCTCTGGTAGTGTTGCATGGATTACTGGGTGTCAAAGGCATTGCATTTCCCATGTTCCCAGGCTCCTGTACAGAGAGACTGTCCTTTGAGAATTGTTCATTTCTATGCACCTCGTAGAAAATGCATGTAGCAGGCAGTGGGATGAGTGAGGATGTGAAGCTAGAGTAAGGACACCTGATGGTTAAATGCTCAGCTGCTAACCAAAAGGTTCAAACCCTCCCCGAGGTGCCTCAGAAGAAAAACCCGGTGATCAGCTTCCATAAAGCTGAAGGCCTAGGAAACTCTATGGGACAGGTGTACACTGTCTTACAGGGTCGTTATGAGTCAAAATTGCCTCAAGGACACTGAGTTTGATTTTTGTTTGTTTGTTTGGTGGAACTATAAAAAGCCACATGGGAAGAGTAGAATGGAGTCTAATAAAGAGTTAAATGAACTCATACGATGGAATCCAGATATTTGTAGGCATGCCGGGTTCTACAGTTTATATTTCAGCTATATTGAAAACATTTCATAGTTTACATTGAAATGAGATATCAAATCTGCTGCGATGAGTTGGGCACAGATATATATATACACACACACACACAAGGACACCCATGGCCATCAAATTAGTTCTCACGCATAGTGACCCCATTCCTGGGGCACAGTAGAGCTGGCTCTTGGCGGGTTTCTGAGGCTGTAAGTCTTAACTGTAGCAGACAGTCATGTATACATGTATCTCCTATTGGGACACATATAACTTGGAAAACACATGGTTAAGAATAGCTAAATTGCCTGTGCCTCATTATTTGCAGAATGCTTGATCTCTTACTTTCAAGTTAATCCAAATTGATTTTACTTCTCTGACTTTTCAGCAGAAATTCTTGTACCTCTGGAAAATCTTTTAAGCAAGGTGGATCCAAGCCAGGAATAGCTTTCAACTGGACTTCAGCTACAGTCTCTGAGCTGTTCCCTCACTTTTGTGCCACTGAGCATATTCCCCACCCCGAAGACACAGGAAGCCTGTAAAAGTGAATGTCAATGCTGCACTGAGTTTCGATGAC
>NW_006408536.1:29374160-29384563 GCF_000296735.1 Chrysochloris asiatica
AACTGATGATATATGGAGGGGATAATAATCAATGTAATGAAACAAGCTATATGAATGGCTGAATGTGAAGCTGATGATGTGCCCTGTAAACTTTCACTCAATCCAAAATAAAAACATTTAATAATAATAAAAAAAAAAAGTGAATGTCAAATTCTATTCTTTCCCTGATCAAGGCTCCAAAGGATTTCTCAGTGTATTCAGACAGCACAGGCCAAAGCCTCCGCAAGGGCCCACGCTCTGCTCAGTCTGGCTGTACATTCTTCTCTGATGGGTCTCCTTCTTCTCTCCCGGGAACCCCTAAACTCTGGCCCACTTGCTTGCTCTTCTGGAAGACCACACATGTTCCAAGCACCAGCACAGCGCCCTCTACTTGTGATCACAGTTGTCAATGGGACCAGACATATCGATGTTTGTTTGTTGTTTGCGTTTTCCACTATTTTAGCAGCTCTAAGACCAGGGCTTGCTGGTGAGCATTTAGAATAAGATCCAGCTCACAGTAGGAGCTCAGGAAATGGGAGCCCCATACATAAATGAAATACACGAACATCTATGACACCTCAACTGAAATGTAACACAAATTAAGCCTAACTATAAAGAACTGTGGTAGCGTAGTGCTTACAAATCGGGCTGCGAACCACAAGGTCAGCAGTTCGAAACCACCAGCTGTTCCGTAAAGACTTACAGTCTCGGAAACCCAGTACAGGATCCCTATGAGTCGGAACCAACTCCATGGCACATAATCAACCAACCAACCGATAAAGAACTAGGCTGAGAACCATCACTCAGGAAGGGATGACTGTATCACCTCCCTCTGTGTATCATGGAAGTGGTTCTCATTTGTTGCTGGTGTTACTTGCTTGCTGTGTGACTTCTTGACTGCTACTTCCATGAGTGTTGATGGTGGATCTGAGCAAAACAAAGTCTTTGACAACTTCAATCTCTTATTGGTCCAGTAGTGAGGAGTTTTGTTTTCTTTACGTTGAAATGCAACCCATACTGAAGACTGTGGTCTCTAATCTTCATCAGTAAGTATTTTAAGTCCTCTTCACTTTAAGTAAGCAAGTCATCTGCATATTGCAGGTCATTAATGGTGGCTGTTGGTGGTTCTGACTCATACCGACCTTGCATACGGTCTCCAAAGCTCTAAATCTTTACTGGAGCAGAACGTCTTATCTTTTTCCCATGGAACGGCTGGTAGTTTCGAATTGCTGACTTTGAGGTTAGCAGCCCGACTCATAACCACTACACTACCAAAGCTCCTTAGGTTGTTAATGAGTTATCCTCTAATCCTGGTCCTGAGTTTTTCTTCATATAATCCATCTTCTCGGGTTATCTGCAGTATATAGATGGATTAAGTATGGTGAAGAAATGCAACCCTGGAGCACACCTTTCCTAATTTGAAATCATTCGTTTTTCCTTGTTCTGTTCGTAGACTATGGTCTATGTACAGTTTCCTCATGAACACAATGAAATGTTCCGGGATACTCATTCACCACAATGTTGTCCACAGCTTGTCATGATCCACACAGCCAAGAACCTTTGCATAGTCAATAAAGCACAGGGAAACAGCTTTCTGATGTCAGCAATGATATCCCTAGTTCTACATCCTCTTCTGAATCCAGCTTGAACCTCTAGCTGTTGTTCTATGTACTATTGCAGGCATTTTTGAGTTGTCTTTAACAAAATGGTACTTGCATACGAGATTAATGATATTGTCTGATGATTTCCACATTCTGTTCGGGTCACCTCTCTTTGGAATAGGCCCACATATGGATCTTTTACAGTCAATTGGCCAGACAGTTGTCTTCCAAATTTCTTGGTATAGATGAGTGAATGCCTCCAGTGCCGCATCAGTTTGTTGAAAGATATTTCAATTTGTATTCCATCTATTCCCAGTGCCTTGTTCTTTGCTAGTGCCTTCAGTGCACCTTGGACTTCTTCCTTCAGTATCATTGGCTCTTGATCATATGGTTGAACATTGACCATTTCTTTTTGGTACAGCGACTCTGTGTATTCCTTCCATCTTCTTCTGATGCTTTCATCATCATTCAATATTTTATTCATAAAATCCTTCAGTATTGTAAGTCAAGGTTTGAACTTTTACTTCAGTTACTTCATCTTGAGAACAGCTGAGAGTGTTCTTTCCTTTTGGATTTCTAACTCCAGGTCTTTGCATATTTTGTCATAATATTTGACTTTGTCTTCTGGAGGTGACTTTTGAAATTTTGTATTCAGCTCTTTTACCTCCTTATTTCTTCCATTTGCTTTAGCATCTCTTCACTGAAGAGCAGTTTTCTGAATCTCGTCTGATATCCATTTTTGTCTTTTCCTTCTTACTTGTTTTCTTAATAACATTTTACTTTCTTCTTGTATGATGTTCCTGATGTCATCCCATAACTCTTCAAGTTTCGGTCTTTAGTGTCTAATACATCAAATCTGTTCTTCAGATGATCTCTAAATTCAGGGAGGATATATTCAAGTTCATATTTTGGCTCTCGTGGATTTGTTTTCATTTTCTTCAGCTTCAGCCTGAACTTGCATATATGCAATTGGTGGTCTGTTCCACAGTCTGCTCCTGGCCTTGTTTTGGCTAATGATATGGAGCTTTTCCACTGTATCTTTCCACAGCTATAGTCAATTTTATTTTTGTGCATTTCAGCTAGTTAGGTTCATATGTATAGTTATATTTTATGTTATTTTAAAAAGGCATCTGCAATGAAGAAGTCATTAGTCTTCAAATTTTTATCATGAGATCTCCAGCATCGTTTGTATCATTGTTGTTGTTAGGTGCCATCAAGTCGGTACTGACCCATAGTGACCTTATGCACAGCAGAACCAAACATTGCCCAATCCTGGGACAACGTCACTACTGTTGCCACACTTGAGTCCATCGATGCTGCCATTTGGCCATTCCATCTCATTGGGGGGTCTTCCTCTTTTTCTCTAACCCTCCACTTTACCAAACATGACAATATGTCCAAAGCACGAGAGATGAAGTTTGCTCATGTTGGCCTCCAAGGAGCACTCTGGCTGCAATTTTTCCAAAACGGATCTATTGGTTCTTTTGGCAGCCCATGGCACTTTCAATATTCTCCTCCAACACCATAATTCAAAAGCATCAATTCTTCTATGGTCTTCCTTATTCACTGTCCAGCTTTTGCATGCATATGAGGTGATTGAACATACCATGGCTTGGGTAAGGCGCACCCTTAGTCCTCAAGCTGACATCTTTACTCTTCAACACTTTAAAAAGGTCTTCTGCAGCAGATTTGCCTAATACAATACGTCGTTTAATTTCTTGACTGCTGCTTCCATGAGTGTTGATAGTTGATCCAAGAAGAATGAAGTCCTTGACAACTTCAATCTTTTCTCCATTGATAAGAATGTTGTTTATTGATCCAGTGGTGAAGATTTTTGTTTTCTTTATGTTGAGATATAATCCATACCGAAAGCTGTGCTCTTTGATCCTCATCAATAAATGTTTTAATGAGGGCCATATTTTCCAACTACTGATCCGACCTCTGTTTCCAACCTGTGTATTCCAATCGCCAGTAATGATCTCTACATTGGACTGCATGTTTGATCAATTTCAGACTGAAGAAGTTGGTAGAATTTTTCAATTTCACAATCACTGGCTTTAGTGGTTGGTGCATAAATTTGAATAATAGTGGTATTAATTATCTTTCTTGTTGCTGTTGTACTTCAAGACAGATCTTGATAAGTTTTTGTTGTTGTTGTTGTTTTTTTAAATGATGAATGCAATGTCATTCCTCTTCAATTTGTCATTTCCGGCATGGTAAACCATGTGATTGTCAGCTTCAAAATGGTGATACCAGTACATTTCAATTCACTCATGCTTAGGATATCGATGTTTATGTTTTCTATATCATTTTCTAGATTCATACTTGTTCTTGTAAACACTGAACTGCAAATCTGGTTTCAAATCTTTCCTTTTTCCCATTTCTCATGGCAACCATGAGATATTTATGCCTACTCTTCCATTGATGTGTAGGCAGTATTGACCAATAGAATTAATTTCATAATTTTCACCTACTCCAGGGCCAACACACAATGGCCCATGGGCCAAATTCAGCCCAATGGCAAGACTTTGTAAATAAAATTTTATTGGGACTCAGCCCTGCTCACTTGTTTCTGTACGGGTACTGTTCAGGGCTGCTCTATGTGGAAAGGATACAGCTGAATAGCTGCGGCACACACCACATGGCCTACAAAGCCTGGAGCTTGATTATTTGGTCATATATGGGACAAAATTGCACACCCTTATCTAGTGTCTCTCCCTATACACACTCACACACACAGCAACTACAACAACAAATGAGAGGGCTCTAACAGTTCATGGAAAAATGGAATAACAAGATAATGGAACTATTTATTATTTCCCTTAATAGTTTTAAAGACTCCAAGCTCAGAGTCTTGTAGCACTGGAGCGTGGGGTAGGGAGACAGGCAGGGGAGCCTATGGACATGGCTTTTGGCACAGGGTCTTGGGCTGTGCCTGGTGGGCAGGAGAGCAGCGGGGGAGAGTTGGTGGGAACTGCATGTCCAGGTTGCTCTTGCTACTCAGGTAGGCAGAGCAGCAATCTCGACTGGGCATGCTCCGCTCCCTCCTCATTGCTTTCCTCTCACACCACTGCCACCTCTGCCCTCTGTCGCCACTGATGTCATTGTCCATTCGTCCAGCCTCCAGCTCCAGCTGCAGCAGCAGAAACCAGGACACCGGAAATGGGCTCCCATAAGGTCAGCCCCCAGGCCCAGCTGCAGCAACAGCAACCAGGCCACCAGAAGTGGGCTCCTATATGGTTTAAACATGGACAACATCTAGATTATACAGCATCCAGTTTCAAAAAGCATATCTTGGACATTTAGTGATGCATGTTGTTGTTGTGTGCCATTGAGTCAGTTCTGACTCACAGTGACCCTGTGTAGGGGTTCTGAGTGGTTAGTGGGTTTGAACCATCAACCTTGCCATTAACAGTCCAGTGCTTACCCTATAGCGCTACACCAGGACTCATTAAGCAATGCATGCCTGTATTTAAATATCTTTAAACGGATACGGGGAGTTCTGGTATAGCGCTGTAGGATAAGCACTGGACTTCTAACCTCAAGTTTGGCTGTTAGAACCCGCCAGTTGCTTTACAGAAACCTTATACAGGGTCACTAGGAGTCGAAACCGAGTTGATGGAACTTAACAACAACTCAAGTGATAAGGACTGTGTGAAAGTTAAGAAAGCTTGGGTAGGAGTTCAAAGCCAAGCCTAGCAACCAGAAAGCAAATGCTGAAGATAACTTGACTCTGATTGATCGGCTCAGATTTCAGCCATCCTCGAGTGAAAACAGGAAATCTGTACTGCAGCCAGACATTGAATCTCTGGATTCCAAATGGAGATTGAGTAGTTCTCCAGTCTCTGGACCTGTACCCACGGGCGTATCTATGGGAGACAGTGTCCATGTCAATTCGTTGAAATTGCTGTATGATCTCTCCTGGCTGGCTGAGGAGACTGTGTGGTGAATAGAAACTGCTCATTGGCACACACACACACTTCAAGAGGTGCTCAGGGCAAATGGCATACCTACCATCCTTCCATACGCCTCTGCTTGTACCAAACCCAAGTGGGGAGTCTAGAAAATAATGATTCCATGTTGCTTTTGGACCATGTGATGAGTTTGTCTTTAAGATCTTGCCATAAAAGAAAAAAGAAGGAAGAAAATACAATAGCCTCATAGAAAAAGACACAAAATCAAAATGTCTTTTGGCTCGAATTTTTCTTCACATCATTTTATTGAAGCTTATATTGAACTTTCTTGAAACGCAATTTTCTACTGCTTTTCTTCCAAAAGAATATGTGAGTTTGCTTCCCTGTTGGTCCAGCATTTAAGAAAAGACACATTTCTATGATTGTTGGCCGGGGGTGGGTGAGGGTAGGGGGCTGGTAATGGGTTCCTTCACTTTGGATAAGCAAGTGAACCCAACTTCACATATGACCTCGCTGTTTCTTCTCAAATACTGGGCACAATTCTGACTTTTACTCACTCTTCATTTTTTGGCTTTGAAACTTTGAGTTTCTAGTGTAAAAATATACCAGAACTTCTATAATAAAAATAAATAAATAAAAATATAAGTATTGATGAGGTGTTAAAACTTAAAACACACATACATTGCTGGTAAGAAAGTAAGGTATTACAGACACCTTGGAAAATGGTTTGGCAGTTTGTTAAATAGTGAAACATAAATGCAAGTATGACCCAGCCATCCAACTCCAAGGTATCCAGCCCAGGGAAGTGAAAACATGTGTCCACACAAGGACTTACAATGGACTGTTCAGATCAGCATTATTCATGGATAGAAAGCTGGACAAAAATTTGGAAACGACCCAAATGTCCATCAACAGTTGAAGGAATAAAGCAAATATAGTTGTGGTTATCGGTATGTGCTGTGGAGCTCATTCTGACTCATGACAACCTTATGGACAACAGGACAAAACGCCTGGTTCTCACCATTTTTATGAACTTCAGCATGTTGAAGCTCATCTTTGCAGCCACTGGCCAATGCATCTCACTGAGAGTCTCCCTGGCCCTCTACTTTGCCAAACACTATGTCCTTCTGAAGTGATCTATCCCAGTGATGACGTGCCCAAAGTAAATGGCTTAGACCACATTCTGTGTGACCCATATTTTTCTACTGGCTTATTTCCAGAAGGCAAGACTTTGTCTTATGTTCTTTGGACATGTTATAAGGAGCGATTAGTCCTTATAAGGGAAACAGAATTTTGAGGAACTCTAGCTTCACTTGAAGCCTTGGTGTGGCGCCATAGTATAAGCACTTGACCTCAAGGTTGGTTTGAACTGTAAGGAAATGACTCCATGGTACTTAACAACAAGCTTGATTTGGGTTAACGATATTGGACTGTGTTGGTAGCAACATGGAACAATTGTGTGATTATTGTTTGGAATCCTGTGTGAGATGCTGTCGTTAAGTGCTGATAGACTTGGATAATTAAAATGACTTTATGTATCATGACAACTCTAAGTTTATTTGCTTCTTAGCAATGGCTCTCGATTGCTTTTCTACTCTGATCACTGTGGTTTTGACTTTAGCTCTTTTCATGAACTATTTATTGTTGTCACACAATTTTGAATGAGACATGTTAACTTTCACCAAACTATCTTTGTGATGCTGAAGTTTTTCTCCTTTAGTTAATAATAACATGGAACCCAAACCAAAAAATGTTTGTGATATGTTTGTTGTTGTTAAGTGCCGTCAAGTCGATTCTGACTCAAAGCGACCCTGTATAGGGTTTCAGAGGAGCAGCTGGTGAGCTTGTACCACCAACCTTGCGGTTCAAACAACCTTGCAGTCCAGCACATTAATCCACAGTGCCGTACCAGGGCTCCATTTGTGATATAAAGTAAAACGGTATATCAGTAGAAACCAGTGCCACGGAGTTAATTATAACTCATGGCGACCCTGTATAGGGTTTCAGAGGAGCAGCTGGTGAGCTTGAACCACCAACCTTGCGGTTCAAACAACCTTGCAGTCCAGCACATTAATCCACAGTGCCGTACCAGGGCTCCATTTGTGATATAAAGTAAAAAGGTAAATCAATAGAAACAGTGCCACGGAGTTAATTATAACTCACAGCGACCCTGTTTGGTTCAGTGCCATCAAGTCTGTTCTCACTCATAGCAACCCTGTATAGGGTTTCTGAGGGGCCATTGATGAGTTTGAACCATTAACCTTGCAATTCAAAATGCTCTTGCAGACCCGGACTCCAGGGCTTGTTAAATAGAAGAACAGCAATAACGTGGAAGCCGAGCTGGCTTTGTCTACCCTTCCACACTCATTTGTTTAGTCTTTTCATTTTATCCAATTATCAGAGAGAACACGAGCTTTATGGTGACTTATGACTAGAGGGGGTCGTGTTCAACTCTGTAACTGACACAGCACAACTGCTTTGATGCAGAAGTGGTCGTTCCAAGGCTGTACTGCAACAGACAACAGACACAAATCCAATCAGATGTTCAGGTTCTGGGTGTGTGCTGTAGAGTGACCTGAAACCAGGGACAGATTGGCTTCACATCACACCTGCTAATTTTGGGGGGGTAGAGGGGAGATGTTCTGAGACTGTCTCACACACTTTGGTCAAATCTGCCCAGAATACTCCTTAGAAGTAAGGGCATCAAAACGTTGTCTCTCATACTTAGGACATGTTGTTAGGAGGGACGAGTCCCTGGAGAAAGGATCAGAGAAAAAGAGGAAGACCTCCAATGAGATGGAATGATCCAGTGGCAGCTGCAATGGCTCAGGTATAGCAACTCAGGACCAGGCAGTGTTTCCCTCTCACATACATGGGCTTGCTATGAGCCAAACCAATTTCGTGGCACCTAAGAAAAACAAGACTAAAAGTTGCAGTTCGAATCCACCCAATGGGCCCAGAGGGAGAGGCCTGGATAACTGCTCCTTGGAGAGCCCTATGGAGCCTGCTGATCTGGAACCCATGGGATTGTTATAAGTTAGAATTAACTGGACAGCAAGTAACAATAACAACATACTAGATGACCTCTATACAACCTCTGGGGAATCCTGGTGTGGCTTTGCGGGTTAATGCACTGGGCTGCAAGGTTGGAGGTTCAAACTCACCAGCATTTAACAACACCAACAACAACAACCTCTGGAGCCCTGGTGTGCATTGTAGGATAAGCATGGAACCACCAGCTTGGTTTGAATTGGAAGGCCATTGGTTCAGACTCACCAGTTGCTCCTTGGAAACCCTATACAGATTCGTTATGAGTTGGCACCGACTGGACAACACACAATAACAATCGCCAACATCCAACCTCTATTCTGCCACCCCGTGTTTGTTTGGGTCTTTTGTTAATTTCCGTATTCGATTTCCTCATTCTCAGTCATAGTGGATTAGAGCCAGTCAAGCTGCCTGTTTCTGTGGTTGTTAGCTAACAACAGGACCGTACGGATCACAGAAGGAACCATTTTACCTGGTCCTGCACCGTCTTCCTGGTTGCGGATATGTCTGAGCCCACTAATCCAACGACACCATTTAAAGGAGTTCATTTCATATTTCAATCACTGTGGAAACACAAACTCTTGATTTTGTGAATAAAGAACCAAGTGTGGATGTGAGTGAGATTTCAAATGGGTCCAACAAGCCGCAGATGTCAAGTTCAGAAGGGCATTGCTCAAATACCACTCCGTTCTGAGGGTGTTCCCTTCAGAATCTGCAGTGGTGTGGACAACCAATGAGGGGACAGTGTCTGTCCCAAGTCAAAGCTTTGCCATGCTCAGTGGTCCCCGACTACTGGACCACACCCACTGTATCCGCTGTCTTTTGGAGCCAACTGAAGAACCTGTCCATTCAAATGCATCGTCATCAGAAGAAAAGACATGAATGAACCTGGATCCCACCCTCTCCGACTCCTAGATGAGGAAGAAGAGGAAGGACCCTTTCTGTCTTCCTGGCAGTCAATAATATTGGGATACAAACATTGGATACTCAAGAAGGGACCGATATAAATGGGACCAAGATTGAAGATGCAGAGTAAAATGATCGCAGATTTGAGAACGCTCCATACTCCCTGTGTGGGGTAAATGGTTCACATACTCAGCAACTCACCAACAGGATGGCGGTTCCAGCCCACCCAGAACGGCCACAAAATCAGTCAGTGAAAGCTTATGGAGCACACTTCTATTCCGCCACTCACGGGGTGGATATAAGGAGTTGACTTAATGGCAACTTTTTTACCATTTCATAAAAAAGCTGATTCATGCAAAGAAGGTGATGGGAGGAGCTACCTCACTGTCATCGAGTCAGTTCTGACTCAGCAATCTTGAACTTCAGACAAGAACTACTCCACAGTGTACCCATAACTGTTTATCTTTACAGGACCAACAGACTCATCTCTAGTCAGCAACCCAACAGTGCCACCAGGGCTCCTGTGATGAGATCTAAGATCAAGTAATTCCCTCCACAGTGATTCAAGAAAAAGGGAGTTTCCTCAGGGAGGGCTGACTTCTTCCGATAGAAATGAACTGTCTCGCAAAGTCCCTGCTTTTTGCTGGATCTGGACTCTGCCTCTGGTCATCATCATCTGACCTCCAGTTCTTTGGACCAGTGGTCTGCCATATTGTCTGTTGATCCTGGGGGTCTTTAACCTCTGAAGCCTGAGCCAGCAGCCTGCAGTCTGACCTGCTGATCTGGGGTTTTCCAGCTCTTCAGTTCACTTAGACAGGAGTAGCCTCCAGTCTGACTTCTGACTGGACTTGGAATTCACTCACCTCTAGAAGCTCATAAGCCATTTCCCTGAGATAAATCTCCCTCCCTTTCTCTCTCTCTCTCTCTCTCTCTCTCTCTCTCTCTCTCTCTCTCT
>NW_006408536.1:29384663-29389069 GCF_000296735.1 Chrysochloris asiatica
TCTCTCTCTCTCTCTCTCTCTCTCTCTCTCTCTCTCTCTCTCTCTGTCTCCACACAGGGGAGCAACAAAACGTTTGTGGAATTAAATAGTGATTCCATTTTTCACACAAATTTTTAAGACCTTTCGTGTAAGTTTAACCCGTTTTGTTTCTCTAGAGAACTGAACCAAAGACAGTGGGCACAAGTCTTAGGATTTAACAAGCAGAGAAACATCTCCTTGACCTCACTCCTCTTTTAAACTGCCATAGACAACAACGCCTTAGAAATTAAGGAAACACCCAGAGAGAAATAAGAAGAAGGAAGACATGTAGTCAAGCGGATACATTAGCATCAGAGAATTGACTTCAGCGTTCTGTTCTTCGCCGAGTTATCCACACAGGAGTAACCACCCTGCCCTCAGAATCTCTGGGTCACTCAGCACAATCTTGCTACACACGTAACACTGGGTGGCCTTGGGTTTCTGAAGCCTCTTATCCATGGGTGTATTGATTATGTAACAAGGACCTTCTCAAAGTCCAATTTCTTTCCCCAGTTGTGTGTCTCAGGGTGGGAAGCCTGTGCCTAGCACGGTAGTGGAAAAGACATTTCAAAGCAGATGGACCTCTTCAAAGAGCTAATTTTAAACAGATTCAGAAAAATGTGCACATGCATTTGACCACATGAGTAGCATCCTAGTAAGCATTTTCATTCAGGACCATCTGGGCTTGATTCGCCTGTTCAAAACCCTATGCGAGCAATTTGGTTCTGTTTGGAACCATTTGGGTTGGGAACTGGGTCCTGTTGCTAAAATGGAACAAACCTCTCTGTCTTCACTCTTATTTCGAGAGAAGTTGCTTTGGGGAGATCTCAGGAGAGAGTAAAGATGAAGACCATGTCACATGGCACCTGATATTAATTTGGAGTGCAAATTGTGACAATCATTTATTTATGGACAAAACAGCTTGATTCTTCCAGATCAGAAGAAGCATGCTGTTTTCAAATTGTTCGCGTCTGTGAGCTACTTCTGCCTACAAACACCTGTGAAGCATTTACTCGATTCCTGGAGTCCCTGGGAGGCACACATGGGTTAAATGCTCTGTTACGAGACAAAAGGCTGGCTGCTTGAATTCATCCAGAGTCACGGGAAGAAAGGTCTGGAGCTCTGCTTGCAAAAGGCCCCAGCCTTGAAAATCCCATGGAGCAGTTCGGCTCTGCACATGAGCAATTGCTGTGAGCCAGCTCCCTGGAGACCAATGACAACTCTGTTTCCTAAGAAAGTTCTGAGAGAGGAGACACTTTATAGGGAGAAAGACTCAGAGTGAGAACACCACCATCCCCGTCCTCTTTCTGTTTCTAACTCACTACCGATCTCGCTGGAATCCTGGTGTGGCGCTGTACCATCAGCACTGGACCACAAGGTCAGTTTGAACCACAAGGCCAGTGGTTCAAACCGCTCCTTAGAAACCACATACAGGGTTGTTATGAATCAGAACGGACTCAAAGGCATTTAACAACAACCACCACCACCTACAAACTCTGTGCAGGTGACAGAAGTGTCTTGTGACTCACTGAATTCATAAACACTTTTTCTTTATACACTTGCACAAATACTGTTATTGCCACAATATAAGCTTTTTGAAAAGGAAAAAAATATCATCTACAATTTCTTCCCTAACTCATCCCTTGTAGTTTTAAAATGTTTTCCCATCTTACCCTTGTCAGGAATGTCAAATTCAAGATGCATGATGCAACATTTATCATCAAAAAGAACATTTGAAGATTTGTCTTGCAACATACTCCTGTCTGTGATAGCATAATATCCATACACCTACCAGGAGTTCTGGTGTAGCACTATAGGATAGCACTCAACCACAAGGTCGGTTTGAACTGCAAGGTTGGTAGTTCAAACTCACCAGCCGCTCTTTGGTATCCCTATACATAGTTGCTATGAGTCAGAACTGACTCAACGGCACTCAAAAACAACAACATTGTTGCCTACAGGAACATAATAGCTTGAGAAGACAAGCACTGAACTGCCAACCACAAGGTCAACGGTTCGACCCACCAGTCAGTTACTCTGCAGATGAAAGATGAAGCTCTCTGCTCCCGCAAAGATTCGCAGACTTGGAAACCCTATACAGGGTCATGATGAGTTGGAACTGACTCAACCGCACTGAACAACAACAAACATTGCCTAGGAACAAGGAGACGACGCAGATCACTTGTGAAGGGTGAGCTGATGAAACCTTCTTAATAGCAGAGGACATTGTCAGATAGAATGCCGGGACATGGAGCCATGATGAACAACAGTAGGACACCGTCAGATAGAATGCTTAATGACGAGTCCCTCAGGCGGGGAGGCACTCAAAATAACTACCGAAGAGCTACCTCCTCAAAGTAGAGTTGACCCTAATGACATGGGGGCAGTTCAGCTTTCTGCACCTTCATTTGCTGATGGGGCACAACTCAGAATGAGAAGCAGCAGTGGCAAACATCCATTACTAATCAGAACATGGAGTGTATGAAGTGTGAATCAAGAAAAATTAGGAATTGTCAAAAATGAAACAGAACACAAGAAGATTGGCACCCTAGACAGTAGTGAAGTTGAAATGGACTGGGATTGGTCATTTTGAATTGGACAATCCTATAGTGTAGTATGCTGGCAATGACATATTGAAGAGGACTGGCATTACGGTCATCTCTTTACTGACTATGCAAAGGCTTTCGACTTTGTAGATCATGACAAACTCTGGATAACATTGTGAAGAATGAATATTCCAGAACACTTCATTGTGTTCATGGGGAATCTGTGCATAAACCAAGGCACAGTCATTACACAAAACAAAGGGACACTGAATGGGTTAAATTCAGAAAACGTGTGCGCCAGGGTTGTATCCTTTCATCATACTTATTCATTCTCTATGCTGAGCAAATAATCTGAGAAATTGGATTCTATGAAGAAAAATGTAACATCAGAGGTGGAGGAAGACTCATTAACAATCTGTAATATGCAGAAGATACAACCTTGCTTGCTGACAGTGACTAGGACTTAAAATACTTGCTGATGAAGATTAAAGTGGACAACCTTCAGTATGGATTGCACTTCAATGTACGAGAAACAGAAGTCCTCACCACTGGACCAGTAAATTGCATCATGATCAATGGAGAAAAGATTGAAGTTGTCAAAGACTTCATTTTGCTTGGATCCACTATCAACATTCATGAAAGCAGTAGTTGAGAAATCAAACATAGACATATTGCATCAGGCAAATCCTACAGCGCCATGGCAGGGAGGCTAAAACTCAGAATCAACTGGAGGGCAGGGGGACAGGTTTTGAATCTTTACAATAGCACACTATGGACCTTTTGGTTAACTGTTTCATCGTTTGTGCCCCCAAGTCTCTTGATCTTACAGAGGAGGACACTGAGATGAAAAGGTGCTCTTAACATAGGACATTAAGCCACTCCCCGTGAGGTGCTGCACAATCAGAACTGAACTGTGAGCCACAAGGTCGGCAGTTCAAACCCACCAGCTGCTCCTTGGAAACCCTATACAGGGTCCCTGTGAGTTGGAACCGACTTGACAACACTTAACAGCGACAACAACAGCAAGTGGGAACCGAGCCCATATTTGCTTCTTCTCCATCCACCACAAGGTTAAACAGGAGGAATGGAGATGCTTTGCAACAGCACTGCTGGTAAGCAGGAGGCTATTGTTCTCATAACTTGATTGATGACACTTGCCTTAAGACCAGCAGTAAATACAAACCAGAACAATAATGAAGTCAGGGATAAGAATAAATTATTGTGTTAAGCAGGCTAAATTGGATATCAGAATGCAGCCCCGTCCCTTTGGTGCATTTGCTTACTAATTACTTACTCTAATGCTCTATTCATCTTCATAATGCAAGACCTTCTCACATACTCATAGTTATGACTCAAATAAAAAGAGAGATAGAATTCATTTTATATTGGTTATGCATGAACACTGTGTACTCCGTGTGCAATTGAAATGAGATAGAAATCAATTTATTACATTTCATGCATGGGCCAGGGCAGTACTTACATGGACATTTAAGACAGTATTTTGGTTATAACGATATTAAATATACCAAACCAAACCTACCTCTGTTGAGTCAATTCCGACCCAAGGGTAACCGATGGGACAGAGTAAAACTTCGCTCATAGGGTTTCCAAGGCTGTCATGGTTACAGAAGCAGACTGCCATCAATTTCCACTGCAGAACACCTGGTAGATTTCAGCTGTCAATCTGATCGCAGACCAGGGCTTCATCTACCATTCCTCCAGGGCTCTTAGCCATCATCTTTTCATTCTGCTTTTTCATGAACATTTGGAAGCCACCTAGTTCTCTAAAAGGTCACGAGTGCATAAGGTTTTCATTGACTGCCTTGCAGAAGATCTCCAGCC
>NW_006408536.1:29391586-29392980 GCF_000296735.1 Chrysochloris asiatica
AAAGTCGAAAGAAGAAAGCCTTTCTTCTGAGGTGTCTCTGGGATGACTCAAAGCACCCACCTTTTAGTCTGGAGCTGAACATCTAACTGTTGGGGCCTCCTTGGGTCTCCTTGGGTCTTATAAATGGTCTCAAACAGCCAAGTTGAGGCTATTTGGATATAGCTTAGTGTCCTTTCATCCCTCCAGATGGCAGGCCCACTTGTCACCACAATCCTAGAGTTTTAGAGCAGTTCACCACTGGTACTGTCATCCCCATGATGCTGTATTAAGCACAGAAATGCTTCCTTCCGTGAAAGCTTCTTGTTTCCAATCCTTCTTTCCCCTGATTCAACTGAAGTGATTTGAGACCCTGGCATTCACCACCATTTTCACTCTGGGCTCCAAGTAGCCCAAAGTGCAGATGAACACGGTGCAGCCGGGCTGGCCCAGGGGAAGACGCTGGCTCACAGGGCAGTAGGCGGACATACGGCAGCCCTGTCTGTTCTTGTGGGAATGAGACTCCGTGCTGGGACCTGCCTGGGCAGGGCATGTGTTAGGGCAACGAATTATGGATAAGGAATCTCCAGGCCTCCTGCTGGCCAATGTCCCCTTCAGGAAGCTCTCAGCACCCCTCTCTCCCATGGCTTCATGCCGAGGAATAGAGCAGGTGGCTCAGATGCCTAATTAATTTGGCTGACGTGAAATCGGTACTAAATCTGCCACATTTGTCTATAGTCTGTAGTCCTCTGCAGAGAGGTAAATGATACGTGGAGATGTTGTCAGAACGGGGATTAGGACTTTCATAGCCGTTACTTATCTCGGTGCTGAGGGTAGGTTTTGAAACCTTAACAGTTCATGAAGGAAATCATATGCAAACAGAAGAGCTAACATGACTGCCAAGGGCAGGTCTGAACCTGAGGCATCCAGGAGGGTGGAGAAACTGTAGTGTCCAGGCAAGCACACGTCCTGGACACCTTTGTTCAGGATTGGAGTTTATTCTTTCAGGAATGCACACTACTCTTCACACACAGGGAAATGAAAGAGGTAAGAACGACCTCGCTCCTGTCCAGGAAGTTTGCACAAACCATTGTGTGTGTGTATATATGCTGGAAAAGCAAGGTCGGCAGTTCAAGCTCACCAGCTGTCCCTTGGAAACCCTATACAAAGTCATGATCAAGCGGACCAACTCAACGGCATTTAGCAACACCACATAGAGAGGGAGTCTTGGTGTGGCACTGTAGGATCAGTACTGAAGTGCTAACCACAAGGTTGGTAGTTCAAACCCACCAGCCACTCCTTGGGAGCCATATACACAGTCACTATGAGTCAAACTGACTCGATGGCACTTAACAACAACAACATATGTGTGTATGAATCCTGGTGTGGCACTGTGGGTTAACCCAATAGACTGCAAA
>NW_006408536.1:29395180-29396514 GCF_000296735.1 Chrysochloris asiatica
CAGATTACTTATTCAGCATGCAGGTTGAATAAGTATGTATTCCGTACGTATAAGGTGTGGACGATATGTGTTGCCAGGAGGAATAAGGCTATCGGAACGGTGGCAGCGACTGCTTTGGTATTTTCCATTGAAGACTCAGCCTTTTCCCTGGTTGATAATGTTGAGAGGGGTGCCTGATTCCACTACATCTGTCTCTGGTACCTATCTGACACCTCACCCCCTAAAGAGTTACGCCTGCGGACACATTAGGTATTTTGTATTCTTCTCCAAGCACCCAGGAGAGAGTTCTAGTACAGCCCAAACAAGCGAGTCCAGGGACTGTGCATCAGCTTGTCCATGAGAAAGAGAAAGTGAAGAACATTAAGCTTCTGGGGCAGGGGTCTCAGGCTGCCAGTGTCCCCGTTTGCTCAGGACACCCATGTCTGACGCTCCGAATGCCGTTTTGCAAATCAGCAGAAGGCCTAGCTTCTCTCGCACGCTAACTGATATGGTTCACATCTTCAGTGCTTAGTCTTTCTCCTGGCAGCCCAAGGCTTTGGGATTCACCCCCACAGGGGAAGGCGTGTCATCCTCGAACATCACTGTCTCTGGATGAGTCCCTGTTCAGCATGTTTCCTCATTTCCCACCTGGGACCCAGATGCCCTTAGAGCTTGGCTCGAATCATTCACTGGCATCCTGTGGACGATGGGTGGGGATGATCAGAGAGAACTCTGAAAGGACTGAGAGGTGCTTCATCTAGGGGGGTTTCTCACCTCTCGGTTGTGCCCCAACCAAGTACCAAGCACACGTGAAAGGTTACATGGAAAGTTTCCAAAATATCCCAAACCCATTGCTGCCCAGCCATCTCAGTACCATGAAGACTCCATGTGTGTAAGAGCTGACTTGAGCTCCGTAGGGTTTCCTTGGTTGTAATCTTCACGGAAGCAGATCTCCAAACATTTGTTCCATCATGGTACACATGGGTGGGGTCCAACACACAACTTAACTGGAGCCACCAGCAGGGATTGTCAGATGTACCGCAGTGGGGCGTTTATGTTCATGACGGTAGAATGACTCAGAAAAGAATTGTACCACCGGAAGAAGGTACCCAAGTCACTGAGCCATACATGGTGAAGTCAGTGACGTGACACATATGTTCTTTTGTTTATTTTCACCACAAATCAAAACAGCAAAAACAAAACTACTGTAGCAACTAACAGATTTTTAAATGAATACACAAAAACTTGTATAGGACTAAAGGAATTGTGCTTAATGCTTCATCGGAACAATACCCAAGAAGACATATCAAAATAAACACAGGGGCACCATGAGTGGGATCTACTTATGAAACATC
>NW_006408536.1:29397696-29404985 GCF_000296735.1 Chrysochloris asiatica
TGACACACACGGGGCACCATGAGTCAAGGTCAATGCAACAACAAGTAGCTTGTTGCTTTGTTTTTTGTTGAGTGGTACAAATGTGGTTAATGGTAACCAAAATATTTGAGGTTCAAGTCCTCCCAGAGGCACCTCAGAAGAAAGGCCTGGTGATGTACTTCTAAAAACTCAGCAATTGAAAACTCGAAGACGTTTTACCAACACACATAAGGTCACCATGAGCTGTAATTGACTCGAGGCTAGTGGTCTGTATAATTTATCAAATTAGACACAGGGATATTCATTAAAAATCCAAACAAGTACTACATGTAAACCCACTGCCAGTGAGTAAAATGTGACCCATAGCAACAACACCGACAGTTTCTGATATTGTTAACCTTGATGGAAGCAGACAGACTCATCTTTCTCTTGAGGAGTAGCTGGTGGGTTTGAACCACACGCCTTGCATTAGCAGCACAGTGCCTATACCACGGCACCCCCAGGGCTCTCTGGAGAAGCACAGATATGATACGGTTGTGATTTGCTGTGATTCTGGAAGCTGTACCACGGGTATTTTGAATGCCAGCGGAGTCACCCAGAATGGATAAGTGTCGTCTGAGCTTCCAGACTAAGACAGATTAGGAAGAAGGAGAAACAGACTACTTCAGAATGTTTCACCACTGAAAGCCTTATGAATAGCAGTGGAACTCTGTGAGATACCACCAGAACATTGTCAGAAATAGTGCCAGAAGGTGAGCCGCCTCGGGGAAGAGCTGCCTCCTCAAAGTAGAGTTGACCGTGATGAGGCAAATGGAGTAAAGCTTTCAGAACCTTCCTTAGTTAATGGGACACAACTCAAAATGAGGAGAAACAGCTGTGAACATCTATTAGTAATTAGAACATGGAATGTATGAATTATGAATCTAGGAAAATTGGTAATTGTCAAAAATGAAATGGAATGCATAAACATTGATATCCTAAGCAATAGTGAGCTGAAATGGACTGCTATTGGCCACTCTGAATCTGACAATCACATGGTTTACTATGCCAGGAATGACAAATTGGAAGAGGAACGTTGTAGCGTTCATCATTAAAAAGAATGTATCAAGATTTGTCTTGAAGTACAAAGCTGTCTGTGATAGGATAATATCTATACGCCTATAAGGAAGACCAGTTAATTATTCAAACTGATGCTCCAAGTACAAAAGCCAGTGATGATGAAATTGCAAGACTCTACCAACTTCTTCAATCTGAAATTGATCAAACGTGCAGTCAAGATGTCTTAATGATTATTGATGGCTAGAATGCACGGGTGGAAACAGAAGGATCAGTTATTGGAGAACATGGCCTTGGTGATAGAAATGATGCTGAATATCATTTTTGGTTTTTTCTTGCTCTACAATTTCAATGACATACAACATTTCTTTTGATAGTGTCACACATAAATCTTAGGCTTTCTCTGTTTGCTTGCTTTTTTCAGTTCTTTATTCTGATTGCCCCTATAGCAGATGAATATTGAGAGATGTGTCTTCAAATTCAGTAATTCAATCTTTGTTGTTGTTGTTAAGTGCCATCGAGTCGGGTCCGACCCATAGCGACCCTGTACAGGGTTTCCGAGGGTGTACATCTTTACGGGAGTAGAAAGCCTCATCTTTCTCCCGCGGAGCGGCTGGTAGTTTCGAACCGCCGACCTTAAGGTTCGCAGCCTGATTCGTAACCACTACGCTACCAGACCTTGATTCAATTCTGTTTTGCCCTTTCAGTGTATTATCTATTTCTAAAGTCTTAGTATTAATCTTCTGACTTTCTAATTGCAGTTTTTTGTATGTTATTGTTGTTAAGTGCCGTTGAGTCAGTTCTAACTCATAGCGACCATGTACACGGTTTCCAAGGAGCGGCTGGTGGGTTTGAACTGCCGACCTTGTGATTCAAACTAACATTACGGTCCAGCGCATTATCCTGCACACCACACCAGGACTATATAGTTCTCATTTTTTCATGTATTTTGTGTTTGGTTCCTGAATTCTTATCAAGTTTTGTCCATGTTTTCCTAGATTTCATCTGCAGTTTTCTCGATCATGCTCATAATCCACTGAAGGTATCTAAAGAGCATTCTTTTGGCTCTCTCATCAGGTTTTTCTATACCATTTCTGGATGATATTTTCTGTCTCTATATTTTGGTCACTAGTTTGAGGCACTCATGGTCCGGAGAGAACAGTCGCTGGAGAAGGATGTCATGCTGGGTACGGTGGAGGGTCAGAGAAAAAGAGGAAGACCCCCAACGAGATGGATCAGCCAGGGGGCATCATTGAAGGCGTCAAGTGTGGCAGCGGTAGTGAGGTTGGCCCAGGATCGGGCAGTGTTTTGTTCTACTGTGCATGGAGTCGCTATGAGTCGGTTCCAACTCGATGGCACCTGACAATAACAACAAACAGTCTTGTGTCAACAACACATTTTGGCACTATAAGTGGCTGGACCCACACTGACCTCAAAGACGCCAGATTTGAGTGGGCTCAACAAGAAAAGGTTGACCAGATGGCTTTCCTCTATGTGGTTGACTTTCCAAAAAGGGTTACTGAGGAACCCTAGTGGTCAACAATGATGTACTCTACTCAGCTGCTAACCAGATGGTCAGGGGATGGAAGCTCATAGACATTCGGTGGGGCAAAGATGCAGCAGTCTGCTACCCAAGATTGCTGTTGTCATTGCTAAGTGCCCTCAAGGCAATTCCAGCTCATAATGACCCTTGTTAGGGTTTCTGAGGAACGGCTGTTGAGTCTGAACTACCGACCTGTTGGTTAGCAGTCCAAGGCTTATCCTACAGCATCAAACCAGGACTTCACACCAAGACCTAAGATGAGAGCCTAGGGAATCCCTGCTTCAATATTTAACCCACTCCAACCCCAATGTCGTTGGGTCCAGTCCAACTCATAGCAACCCTAGAGGACAGAGGACAACTGTGCCTTAGGGTTTCCGAGACAGTCATCATGACGGTAACAAATGGCCTCAGCTTTCTCCTGTGGAGTGGTTGGTGGATTTGAATCACTGACCTTGTGGTTAACAGACCAATACTTACCCTGTTGTTGTTGTTGTTAAGTGCCGCGAGTCAGTTCCAACCCATAGCGACCCTGTATAAGGTTTCCAAGGAGCAGCTGGTGAGCTTGAATTATCGACCTTGCAGTTCAAACGGCTTTGCAGTCTGGCGCATTAACCCACAGCGCCATACCAGGGCTCCAATACTTACTCTAGGACTCCTTGAATGCTTGAAATTCCCCAAATAATTCTATCTGAAATTTAATGGAAGCCACTGGTATGTAGTGGTTTCCATTAAATTTCAGATAGAATTATTTGGGGAATTTCAAGCATTAATGGAGTCCTAGGGTAAGTATCGATCTGTTAACCACAAGGTCAGTGGTTCAAACCCACCACCCACCCCACTGGTATACAGGAGTCCTGGTGTGGCACTGTGGGCTAATGCGCCAGACTGCAAAGCCATTTGAACTGCAAGGTCAGTGGTTCAAGCTCACCAACTGCTCCTTGGAAACCCTATATAGGGTCGCTATGGGTCGGAACTGACTCGACGGCACTTAACAACAACAACAACAACAACTGATATGTATCAAGTACTTACTAAGTTTTTTTTGTTGTTAAGTGCCATGGAGTCAGTTCTGACCCACAGTGACCCAATATAGGGTTTCTAAGGAGCGGCTGGTCAGTTTGAACCACAGACTTTGTGGTTCAAACTGACATTGCAGTCCAGCGCATTAACCCACAACACCACACCACTAAGTTCTAGCCCTCCTCTTCACACTGCGCAGTGAAAATCATCTTATTCAGCATATGAAGAACTTAGGAAGAGAGTAGTCAATTAATCTTCCCAAAGTCACACAGCTCAGAAGTGACAAAGCCAGGATGTGAAGCCTGAGATACAGGTAGCAGGACCACAATCTCAGCCCTTACAATATAACCCTCCCACAGTTATACAGTGTATATAATACTTCCATACAATTATGCCTGTGTATTTCTTCATTGTCCTTTTCAGAAGGGTACACATAGAATAATCCTGTGTATAATTAGATCTTTAATTCATAACATTGACCTGATTGAACTACAATTGAAAAAGCTTCTATTTTAGGTATTTTTATTTTTAAAAATGTTATTAACTTCAGAAGCAACTGTTGTTATCATTAAGTGCCGTCGAATCGATTTTGACTCATAGCGACCCTGCATAGGGTTTCCGAGGCTGTAAACAGCATTCTTATCAATGGAGAAAAGATTGAAGTTGTCAAGGACTTCATTCTTCTTGGATCAACTATCAACACTCATGGAAGCAGCAGTCAAGAAATCAAACGACGTATTACATTAGGCAAATCTGCTGCACAAGACTTTTTTAAAGCGTTGAAGAGCAAAGATGTCAGCTTGAGAACTAAGGTGAACCTGACCCAAGCCATGGTATTTTCAATAACCTCATATGATGTGAAAGCTGGACAGTGAATAAGGAAGACTGTAGAAGAATTGATGCTTTTGAGTTAGGGTGTTGGAGGAGAGTACTGAAAGTGCTAGCAGAACCAATAGATCTGTGTTGGAAGAAGTGCAGCCAGAGTGTCCCTTGGAGCCCAGGATGGCCAGACTTCGTCTCTCATACTTCGGACATATGGTCAGGAGGGACCAATCATTGGAGAAGGAAATTATGTTTGGTAAGGTGGCGGGTCAGAGAAAAAGAGGAAGACCCCCAACGAGATGCACTGGCCAAGTGGCAGCATCGATGGACTCAAGTGTGTCAACAGTAGTGAGGTTGGCCCAGGATTGGGCAGTGTTTCATTCTGCTGTGCATAAGGTCGCTGTAAGTCGGTGCCGACTCGATGGCACCTAACAACAACACCAACAAATCTTTACGGGAGCAGAAAACTTCATCTTTCTCCAGTGGAACCGCTGGTAGTTTTGAACTGCTGACCTTGAGATTAGCAGCCTGATTCGTAACCACTATTTTACCAGAGCTCCTACTAAGACAGTTAAATTCAGAAGCAACTAAGACCAGCTGACATGCAAACAGAAACAAAAATGTACATTGACCAGCAGAATTTGTTGTGTAAATGCTGCCCCTTTATTATGGAGACTCAGTACAGAGGGTTCTGCCCCTTGACAACATTTTCATTTGAGTTGCCGTGGCCCAGCACTTTTTTCCCACTAGTGACTGTGGCTCTGGCTTCCCTGACTGTCAAAGGAGTGAGGGAGTGGGGGACTGGAAGACCACTCCTGGAAGAGATGGATCCTGGATTATGAGTTCAACTACTCACTAAATATTTGTGTGCAGTTTGAATGTAGGCAGGGGTGCCTGGAAAGTCATGCCTGGCCACGTGTTCTGAAGGCTCACAGTCTTGAACCCCCTACAGAGCAGTTCTGTTCTGCATACTCGGCCACCCAGAATCAAAATCAATTTCATAGCAACTGGTGGGAGTCTGTGAAACAACTCCAGCCCTAGTGGGAAGGAGTCAGCAGTAAGTCAGCACAGGTCAGGGAGAGCCCTGAGAAAGGAGGACAAGGCAGGCGCTCTCCCCTGCAATGACAACCATGGGAGAGACAGCAAGGATGGCTCCTACTTCCATTCAAGTAGACGTGGTGGTGGACTGGGGTGCGGGTGTGCCGTGGAGTCGGTTCTGACTTACAGCGGCCCTGTACAGGGTTCCCGAGGCTGTAAATCTTTACAGGAGCAGAAAGCCTCATCTCTCTCCCCCAGAACAGCTGGTGGATGTGAACTGCTGACCTTGACATTAGCAGCCCGATTCACAACCACTACGATCCTAGAGCTCCTTTCAAGTAGCCATTATTGTTGTTGTTAAGTGCCGTTGAGTCAGTTCTGACCCATAGTGACCCCAAATTACACATAGGAAGACAAAAATCAATCCAAGCTCATTGAAGGAAAGAATGAAAATTCCATCTTTCTACACAAGGAATTCTTGTTACGCCTAAAAATATTTAGACCATTTCTACAAAGACACTCTGTTTGGTTCACAGGGAAAATAGAATGAGAAATACTATAATCAAATAGCTAAATTGCGTACAAATAAAATGTTTTGAAACCATTTTACATGGAAATTTCCCAAATCCTGTAAACTGAAGCAGATGTTTGGTCAGCAAAGATGGCGCCAGGGGGAGAGCGAAGATTAATTATGCAATGTCATGCAAAGGCTTTATATTTTCCAACGACTTACGGAATCCTAGAAGGCTCTTCCGTGTTGCAGAATGGCTTTCTGGAGACTCCAGAGTCTTCTCTGGTTTCAATTCCAAACTCCCCGCTCACTCTTGGCTGGATTATCTGCAATAAATCAGTTATAGGTCATCTAAACCTTAGGTCCTTTATCTGAAAACTGGGAAAATAAATAATAATCCCTTCCTCACTGTGCTATATTAGGATTAGCTGAAACACTCTGTGCAAAAATTATCTGGCATATAATAAATGCTCAATTAATAATAAAATAGATGATGGGTTGACTATTATTAATTTTAGACTCTTTCCAAATTACTGGTATATAAACATTGCTATTATTTAAACATGGAACATTTGGCATGTATATTTCTAACATTTTTGTTAAATAAATCATGCTGTTTATATAAAAATGCTTCTTAAAGACATGCTTGTGTATTTCCTGAAACATTACCTTATTGTAAAAAATTGTTGTTGTTGTTGTGAAGAGCCATCGAGTCGGTTCCGACCCATAGCGACCCTGTACAGGGTTTCCAAGGGTGTAAATCTTTACGGGAGTAGAAAGCCTCATCTTTCTCCTGCGGAGCGGCTGGTAGTTTCGAACTGCTGACCTTAAGGTTCGCAGCCCGATTCGTAACCACTACGCTACCAGAGCTCCTTTAGAAATCATAATAATCTTCCTGATCTTCGAGAAGGGGTGTTAGATTACGTTGCTATTATTGTTAGGTGCTGTCCAGTTGGTTCCAACTCATAGCAATTCTAACAGAACAGAAAGATGGCACCTAACAATGGTGCCATGGTACACACTGCCCGGTCCTGTGCTATCCTCACAATTTTTATTGTTGGAACCGACTGTTGCAGTCAATGCTGATAGTGGAAAATAAAATGTCCTCAGTTGCGAATTTGGGATTCCATCCCATTCTATTTTTAATTTGATTTATGATCATCACCAAGTTGCAACAAGTTGCAACATAATGTAGATTTATCTGTGGCATCATATACCTCATTTGGAAAACTACAGAGGAGGCTCATGGTTTTCAAAATAAATTTCAGCTCTCAAACATCTCCAGGCACAAACATTTCCCTTAATTTCTTCAGACACTAT
>NW_006408536.1:29406055-29417952 GCF_000296735.1 Chrysochloris asiatica
ACACACACAGGGCACCATGAGTGGGATCTACTTATGAAAAATCATCCACTGAGAACCCTGTGGGCACAGTTCTACTCTGACACACACAGGGACACCATGAGTGTGACCCACTTATGAAAAATCATCTGCTGAGAACCCTGTGGGGGCACAGTTCTACTCTGACACACACACAGGATGGCACCATGAGTGGGATCTACTTATTAAAAAGCAGCCATTAAAAACCTGACTCAATGGCACTTAGCAACAACAACAACAAAAGCCGTGGAGCAAAGTTCCACTCTGACACACGTGGGGGCGCCATGAATTGGTATCCACTGGAGAACGATTAACAACAGGGATTTCCCCCAAGCCCAGATTTCATAACACCCAGAGGCAGTGACAACCAAATTAGTAATTCACAACTTCAATAGAAAGCATGGAATATAAACATTTCCTGTTTCCAAATTGGACGGAGATGGATTTAAATGTGTTAATTCGCTTCAGTAGATTCATTTCTAAAAATAACAGGGGGAGAAATTTAAACACCATCAATAAAACTCAGAGTGCTGGGCAAAAGAAGCCGTCCTCCACGCTTCACTTCCTCAGTTCTTTCCAAACAGCTGGTGAGGATTTAAAAATCATCAAAGGCATTTATTAATAACAAACTCCCTGTCAAACTTGATGGATGAACGTCGTCCTGTTTGTGATTTCATTTTATGACCATTTCTTTGGTTGGCGGCAAGTGAACAAGCTGACATTTTTTTTTTTTTATTATTTGAGGGTGCTGTGGTAAAAGACATGAGATGAAGAACATGTCATCCACACATTCTAAACATCAAGTAGGTAGAGAAAATAGATGGCTTACATTTACTGGGGAAGGAGGGAAATGAAGGGGAATTCTGACTATCAACAATGTTTTATTCATCGTATTCCATAGTATGGTCACATCGAAGAAATGTTTGCAATTGACAAGTGTTGGAAGCCATCCAAGTATCCATTATTATTGTTGTTAGGTAGCGTAGGCTCAGTTGTGACTTATAACAACCTCATACAGAGCGGCCTGAAACACTGCCTGGTCCTGCGCCATCCTTACAATGAACTGTTGTTACGTGTGAACTGCCAACTGTGCCAATCCATCTGCTTGGAGGTCTTCCATTTTTTCAATGTTCCTCCACTTTACCAAGCATGATGTCCTTCTCTGGGCACTGGTCCCTCCTAACAACATGTGTGAAGTATGAGAGACAAAGTCTGATCGTCCTGACTTCTAAGGAGCATGTGGGCTCTACTTCTTCCAACACAAATTTGTTTGTTCTTCTGGCAGTCTGTGGTACATTCAATATTCTCCTCCAACACCATCACTCAGATACATCAATATGTCTATGTTCTTCATTATTTATCGTGCAACTTTCACATGCATATGAGACTGTTGAAAATACCATGGCTTGAGTCAGGTATACTTTAGTCCTCAAACTGATACCTTTGCTCTTCAACACTTTAAAAAGGTCTTGTGCAGCAGATTTGCCTAATGCCATATGTCGTTTGATTTCTTGACTGCTGCTTCCATGAGTGTTGATACTGGATCCAAGAAGAATGAAATCCTTGACAACTTTAATCTTTTCTCCATCGACATGGATGTTGTTTACTGGTCCAGTGGTAAGGAGTTTTGTTTTCTTTACACTGAGGTGCAGCCCATGCCGAAGGCTGTGGTCTTTGATCTTCATCAGTAAGTATTTTAAGTCCTTTTAAGTTTCAAGCAAGCAAGGTTGTATCATCTGCATATTGCAGGTTGTTAATGAGTCTTCCTCCAATCCTGATGCCACGTTCATTCTTGATGGTGAAAGAATACAACCCTGACGCACATCTGTCCTGATTTTAAGCCACTCAGTAATCCCTTGCTCTGTCTCAAAAACTGCCTCTTGGCCTACATACAGATTCTTCATAAGCACAATTAAGGAGACAGGAATGGGCACGAGCTTCCCAGTAGACATTTTAATTATTAAATACATTTTCTTTTCTGTTCAGGGATTTATGGTGATATTGCGTGTACACATCAAGATTTCTTGTCAGGGATTTGAGTGTGTTCTCTGGAAAACTGTACTTATGTCCCATATAAATCCTGTTGTACAATTTTCTTTCAGTGTTCTATGTTTCTTTCTTGCCATTGTCTTTATTGTGATTGTGAGCATGTGTAGGGTGCAAGAAGCCTGGTGGCACAATGGTGAAGCACTCAGCTGTTAACTAAAAGGTTGGCATTTCCAGTGCACCTGCTGCCCTGAAACCAAATGAGACCATTGTTCTCTGCCCTATGGGATCATTGGAGTCCTGGTGTGTCGCTGTGAGTTAATGCACTAGACTGTAAGGGCAGTTTAAATTGCAAGGTCGGCAGTTCAAGCTCAGCCACTCCTCAGAAACCGTATACAGGGTTGCTATGAGTTGGAAAAGACTCAATGGCACTGAATGACAATAAATGGGGTGGCTGGTGTGGTGCTGTAGGATAAACACTCAAACTCAAGGTTGGTTTGAACCACAAGGTCAGCAGTTCAAACTCATCAGCTGCTCCTGGGAAACCCTAAGGGTCGCTATGAGTCAGAGCTGACTCAATAGCATGTAACAACAACAACAACACAGGGTCACCGTGCGTTGCCTGGACAAAAATGGATTTGGTTTGGTGTGTCTGCCTGAACTTTTAGGATTACAACCAAAGAGGGTATGTTCTTTGCTTTCATAGACTGCTTTCAATACTTGTTGAAGTCATGAATGGAGCATATTTGGAGGGGGTGTTTATGGGTGTATTTAAGTCCAGACCTCTTTGTTTTCATCAGAAGAAAATTTTCATCATTTACATTTATTGCTGTAGAAGTGTTATTTGCTATTGTTTCTGTATTTTGTTTTAGTTTTTAACCTTTTGAAAAAGTTTCTATGATGCACTCTGTGGCAATGATGAAGAGTCGTATCAAAGAAAGTATTTCTGGGGGTATTTTCAGAGAGAAAGAGAAAAACAAAAGCTAATATTGATGGTTTTCTACTAATCAAAAAAACATCACTCAGAAGATTACAAAAATGAACTAAAAACTCTCTGAAAACCAAGGTTCGCTGTCTTTCTCTTGGTTCTCCATTCCCTAACTTTCTAGTGCTGATGTGAAGCGAACCACTTTTCTTACATAGATAGAAAAGAAGGGGGTAGATACATTCATTGCCTTTTGCTCTTGTTCAAAGTCTAACAAGATTTCAGGAAGAAACCATTTTTAAAGAAGTATCTGCAATTACTTAAGAATTAACTTTATGTTTAGGGGCTGAATCTTGCTGGGCGTAATTTATTTTCAAGAGAAAAATTTGGATTTACACTCTAAGACAATTTTGACTGCATTATGTCAGAACGTTTGTATGGAAATGCATTGTCCTTGACAGGACAGGCAATTATTTCTTCTAGCAAAATCATTCATCAACTGCTTTTCCTTTATCAGAGATGATGTGTTCTACCATCAAATGGTTCTGCTTAAATTCCTTTTTTGGAAGAAAATTTCCTCCATCTAAAATCCATTGTTCTTCTTGCTGGGGCAGGTATAAGAAGAATAGAAAAGTGATGACCCTTAATGGTCACACTCTTCATAGAGAATCCTATTTAGTGCTCGCATGCTTTTTAAAAAGAATCATTCCACAGTTTTTCAAACTATCTTTCATCTAACTAGTAAATGAAAATTAATATTTCAGAGACTCTCCTGATTCACTGAAAATGCCTAATATGATCTATCACGTTGCATATTTATTTTATAAAGAGTTTACTTAAAGGAAGAACATTGGAAGAGGTACAGCCAGAGTGCTCCTTGGAAGCCAGGATGGCCAGACTTTGTCTTTTATACTTCAGACAGATTATCAGGAGGGACCAGTCCCTGGAGAAGGATATCATTGTTAGAAAAGCAGAGGGTCAGAGAAAAAGAGGAAGACGCCCAATGACATGCATTGGTGTAATGGTAGCAGCAACGAGTTCAAGCGTAGCAGTGCTTGTGAGGTTGGTGCAGGACTGGGCAGTGTTTCGTTACGTTGTGCACCGGGTCGCTATGAGTCGGAACCGACTCAACGGCACCTAACAACAGCAACAAGTAAAAGGAACGTAACTGTGATATGAAAACAACAGTGAATGAGCTGTTGGGGTCCCACTGACATTAATAAGATAACTCAGGGACCACCAGAGCTCTCTGTACTTGTGCTGCCTTGAAAGGAAGAGTCTTAGACCATGATCTCTGAAGTCTCTAACTGGTCTGAATCTTAAAAGTAGAGTGGGCCCCTTCTCTGCATAACACCAGGGTCTCCAGTGTATGACAACTGAGGAAGTTGCAACATAGATCACTCAGGACCATCAGCCCGCTAAGAGTGACAGCAGACGTTGGATCTGTTTTTGAAGGACGTTCCAATCAGATGTTCGGTTATGTGCAGAGCTACCATCTTTGGAGGGATATCTGAGCTATTGGACTCACCAGTGGAAGGAACATCCATGTACGTGGTGGGGATGGGTTTTCCTCTACAGCAATAGGAGACGTGGTGGTCCCAGGTTTTATTGGCAGCCAGGAAAAGAACGTTAGAGGGGAAAGGCGGCCCCAGGAGATCTTGAGCTGGTGCCAGGGCATATGCAGGACGTTTACACTGCTATCCACTCCCTCAACCCCAAGGTGCTAATTGTGGCTGAGATTTGCTCTGTCCTGAAAGTCACTTCCTCCTAATGGTGAACCCCTTGCATGCAGTGGTGTTTCTTTTCACAGTTTAAAAACCAATTTTCCATGATATTACTGTTGTTTGTCTGTGACCATCACAATAGTGTCTTAACTAGGGCTTGTTTGTAATGTCCCCATAACGTCCCCTCTGACTCAGCGCCACCTTGAGTACAACATCCAGGCCCTGCTCCATCCTCACTGTCCTTCTCGGTCTGTCTGAGCCCATTTGAATCCTTTGTGTGGCTCTTATGTTGACCCGTCTTCAACATAACCAGGTCTTCCCTGGTTTTCACTGATCCTCTACTTTGCCAGACTTGGTCTTGGTGTCCTTTTCCAGTGATTGGGTTTCTGGCTTAGACAGGTGTCCTTTAAAGCCTTGTTGATGTGCATTCGGAAGTCCTGGTTAGTAAGAATCCTAGTAAATGCAATGACAAGTAGAAAAAGCCCTTTACCTTCTAAGTCCTTGACGATCGCAGGTCTGTGGGTATGACCCAGGGCAGTGTGGAAGGATAGTTGGACCCATTAGAAACTATTTCAGTGTAGTGTGTGGGATGCTATCACCAAAGATGAAAGAGGTTCTTCAAGTTGAATACAATTCTTTCTCCCTGCAAAGCACTGACCAACAGGTGCTTCCTGGTGGTGTGTATTTTGGTGTGCAGGTCATGCACAGAATGCCTAAGAGTTGTTGGGAAATTCCGTCAGGTAGATTCTGACGTAAGCAACCCTGTATTGGGTTCCTAAGGAGCAGCAGGTGGGTCTGAACTGCCAATCTTGCAGTGAACAGTCAGTCCAGTGTTGATCTTACAGCATCACATCAGGACTCATGACTCAGAGACATGCCCTAGAATCAAGACCACTATAACATCATGGTGGCGCAAACATCTGAGCATGCAATGAGTAGATGAGAAGTTACCGGTTAGAACCCACCCAGAGACACCTCAGAAGACAGACTTGGCAATCGGCTTCCACTGTTTACAACCTGGAACGTCCTATGGAACAGTTCATAGATCACAGCCCGGATGGAACACCCTATAGAACAGTTCACAGATCACAGCCTGGATGGAACACCCTATAGAACAGTTCACAGATCACAGCCTGGATGGAACACCCTACAGAACAGTTCACAGATCACAGCCTGGATGGAACACCCTATGGAACGGTTCATAGATCACAGCCTGGATGGAACACCTTATAGAACAGTCCACAGATCACAGCCTGGATGGAACACCCTATGGAACAGTCCACAGATCACAGCCTGGATGGAACACCCTATGGAACAGTCCACAGATCACAGACTGGATGGAACACCCTATAAATCAGTCCACAGATCACAGCCTGGATGGAACACATTATAGAACAGTCCACAGATCACAGACTGGATGGAACACCCTATAAATCAGTCCACAGATCACAGCCTGGATGGAACACCCTATAGAAGAGTTCATAGATCACATCCAGGATGGAACACCGTATGGAATAGTCCACAGATCACAGCCTGGATGGAACACCCTATGGAATAGTTCATAGATCACATCCAGGATGGAACACCCTATAGAACAGTTCATAGATCACATCTAGGATGGAACACCCTATAGAACAGTTCATAGATCACATCCAAGATGGAACACCCTACAGAAGAGTTCATAGATCACATCCAGGATGGAACACCCTACAGAAGAGTTCATAGATCACATCCAGGATGGAACACCCTATAGAAGAGTTCATAGATCACATCCAGGATGGAGCACCCTATGGAAGAGTTCATAGATCACATCCAGGATGGAACACCCTACGGAAGAGTTCATAGATCACATCCAGGATGGAACACCCTATAGAAGAGTTCATAGATCACATCCAGGATGGAGCACCCTATAGAAGAGTTCATAGATCACATCCAGGATGGAACACCCTACAGAAGAGTTCATAGATCACATACAGGATGGAACACCCTATAGAAGAGTTCATAGATCACATCCAGGATGGAACACCCTATGGAATAGTTCATAGATCACAGCCTGTATAGAGCACCCTATGGAATAGTTCACCTTCACACACAGGACTTTGCCAGGAATCAGAAATGACTCAGCAGCAACGAACAACAGCTGTGCCACTGAAACCAAAGGCGCAGATGTTTTCACAGGGGCAAGAACCCCCATAGGCAAACGTCAAAGTCCCAACCAAGGCAGGATTTCCCTGTCATTGTTGCTAAAAATATTCTCCTTATAGACTTCTGTATCATTCTAGAGATTTTGGGAGTACCAATCAAAATAATGAATTATTGGAGGGTGACATGTTCATGTTTGGGATCAAAAAGAAAATGTCTTCTCTCACGAATTGTGCTTTTCTAACCAACACAGACTCCTGGTGTGGCACTGCAGGATCAGCACTAGACTGCAAACCACAGGGTCGGCAGTTCAAACTCACCAGCTTCTTGGAAACCCTATGCAGGGTCACAATGAGTCAGAACTGACTTGATGGCACTTAACAACAACAACAACAATCAACACACACATTCATAATTTAAGTGGACTTCCAGGCCATGCTTCATTTAAAAATGAATTGATAACAAATGCATGTCTAAAGGGATTTTCTCTTTGCTGTGAATCTCAGTACCTGCATTCTGAACAACTGGAGTTCTAACTTCATAACAAAACAAACAAACCTGCTTGTCAATGAGCTGACTCTCACAGGTGTCAGAGTAGAACTGTGCTCCACAGGGTTCTCAGTCACTGATGTTTCGTAAGAAAATTCCACTCATGGCACTCCCGTGTGTGTAAGAGTAGAACTGTGTCCACAGGGTTGTTGTTTTTTTAATGTTTTATTGTGAATTATGTGATAGTTTACATGGGAGAACTTTAGTTTTACATTCATTCCATCATATATCATCTCACTGCCATGGTTCCAATCCCCTCCATGCATCATCAACCACCCAGAGGGTATATCCCAGAAACCCGCCCCCTACACTTCCCCTTCCTCCCCCCAGTTTTCGGCCCACAGTCCCTTTCCCTCTCTGGGTCCAAAGTCCCCAGTCGCTTCATCACTCTACGTCATCATCTCTGTCTCCATCTCAGGCATCTCTGTTTCTCTGGGTAGGGTCCCGGTCTCGGCCCTTCTCCGTTGATGGTCCCAGAGGCCTCCACTCCTATCCTGGAGAATTAATCACTCCCTTCCTTGTTACAAAACTTCTACCTTTGCATTTCCAACCCTCATAGTCTGTCCTGATAAGCATTATTCACTACAGTATCACGAGTTACTCATCTGTATCTCCTTTCATCAGCTCCGCCCAGACAGACTGAATAGTACCTACTGGAGATTCTGCCTTCCTCCATGCTCCCTAGCACCAGGTTCCCTCTTGAAAGCTTGTAAGCCAGTCACTTCTTGCCTTTGTAATTCCCCCCTCCCCATTTGAGTATCCAATGTCCAAGCTTCCCTTCTCTGTCCACTCTGTGTGTGTGTGGGTGTGTGTGTGTGAATGTTTCTTGCTGTGAGGATTTGTTCCCTCTTTTGAGTCGCTGCTCCATAGGTATAGGTCAAGTTCATCAGACTGCATCAGCTCACTCTTCCCCGCCCCCCTCTTCTTTCCTCTCCTACTTGAGCTCCGATCATCCAGTCATCCGGTCCAGGTCACGTGGGTATCATTTGCAAGTGTGGGCGCTCTTGTGCATATGTCCTCTCTTCCCGTCAGCCGGTATCAACGGGGTTTTCAGTGGATGATTTTTCATAAGTAGATTCCATTCATGGTGCCCCGTGTGTGTGTCAGAGTAGAACTGTGCTCCACAGGGTTCTCAGTGGGTGATTTTTCATAAGTAGATCCCACTCGCGATGCCCCTGTGTGTGCCAGAGTAGAACTGTGCCCACAGGTTCTCAGTGCCAGATGTTTTAAAAGGAGAACACCAGGCTTTCTACCAGGGTGTCAGTGGGTGGGCTCATACTGCCCATCTTTAGGTTAATAGCCAAGCAGAAAACACTTTTGAAGCCTGGTATGTTGTTCGGTGCTGGCCAGTCATTTGGGATTCATAGTGACCCTGTGTAGCAGAGTTGAACTGGCCCAGAGGGTGTTTGAGGCTGTCACTTTAACAGGTGTAGATCGCCATATCATGAGTCCTGTGGAGATGCTGATGGGTTTGAACCACCAAGCTTTCCATTAGCAGCCAAGCACTTAACTATTGGGCCACCTCCTGGTGAAACATACACAACTGTAAACTCAACGTGTCTAGGGCCCTGATCCCACTGTGCACGTTGAAGAACTCCAATAAGAATGCACTAGATTGATAATCCCATTGGAAACTGATATAGCGTTGAGGGAGTAAACTTGTTACACTCCTGAAATGAAACCCAACAGTGGGACTAACAATGTTGAGATGCTGGCCTGTCGATACTGTTGGGACATGTGCAACTTGGATACATTGTTAACTTTTTAAGATTCCTTCAAGTAGTTACAGGGAAACATTTATTGATGGTACAAACAGAAGGTTTTTGGGGTTTCTTAGTGCTTCATCCAAGGGAAGAACAGTTTTCATTTATTGAAACATGACTTGGAAGAATCTGTATGCACAGTGGTCTGCAGAGACTGAAGAAACGAATGAATGCAATCTGCATTGAATGCAGTCTGGGCTTTGGGTACCAGGATCTGTCTGAAGAGTGGTTCTGGAAAGAAGGGCTGCTTGTGAAATGAAATGCACACTTGTCCTTCACCTTCTGTTACATAAGGCACTGCTACAAGAAAATCTTGGCAAAATTAAATTTTTTTTTTAAGGACTCATGATATCGTTTATCGGTTTCAAACATGTTTATATAGCTATTTCTTTTTTTATCTTGAGTCATAGCTATTATCTTCTAGGTTTTATAACTTCCTGATATCACGCTTTCCCCTGCCCAGAAAACTCATAATTTAGTTACATCAGTAATTGTAGCAACTCTTTGGTTATCTATATAACTTTAAACTCTGGTCCAAACAAATCAGTATCATGAATAGCTTATGAAAGCTCATGAATAGCTTATGGAAGATTTAAATATTTTTATCACCTGCTCCCTGTCATTGTCCCCCTTGTCCCCCATTGTCTAAATGCTCTGTTCTTAACATAGAAGTGAATAGCATACATTGGAAAACAATCAATAAATTACTATCTTCTCAAGAAAGTACAAAACAAAACAAAAATTGACATTGAATTGATGAGACTTTTCTCTTACCTTGAACTAACTTTAAAAAAAAAAACAAAAACAGAAAAAATTGTCTCAGTGGGCACAAAATTATCTTTAACCAATAGAATCATTTTTGTTGAATAAAGGTAGGCATTTCTACCTCCACTTCCTCTTGTACCTCAGATCAAAGCATGACACAAAATAAACAAACTGTTTGAAAAAGTGAATGGAGCTTACAAAAGCCTCAAGTCTCCAAACATTCCATTGGGAAACTCTGGGTTTATTTCCTTGCATCAGTGTTTCGTTTTGCTGTGCATAAGGTCTCTGTGAGTCGGTACCGACTGGATGGCACCTAACAACGACAACAAACATTGCAAACGAGACACTGTTGTAGAGAACTCAATTTGGGGAACCCAGATGTTCAAACAAAACTGGGTTTTCCAGATGTCAGTGATGATGAGAAATGACTCGCTATTCTCCCAGAGTTAGACATAAAAGCAGCCCTTGCTGGCAGCTGCTACTGAGTCAGTTCCAACTCATAGTGACATGATGTTGTTGTTATGTGCCATCGAGTTGATTCCGACCCACAGCGACCCTGAACAGGGTTTCCGAGGATGTAAATCTTTACAGGAGCAGAAAGCCTCAGCTTTCTCCTGCGGAACTGCTGGTAGATTCGAACTGCTGACCTTGTGGGTCACAGCCCGATTCGTAACCAGTACGCTACCAGAGCTCCTTAGTGACATGATGTATAACAGATAAAAACAAACCCTGTCTGGTCCAGCTCCAATCTTCACAATCGTGGCTATGTTTGCGTTCAATGGTGGGTCAGTCCATCTCACTGAGGGCTTCCCACCTTTTTGCTGACTTCAACTTTATCAACTACTATATTGTTCCTCAGTAATTGGTTCAAACTGAATCATCCAAATATAGCCATGATTTCTAAATGTCTCTGTGGAAAAAGCAGTACCTGTGTTTTTCATGCATTTTCTGTGAACTTTCCTCTGATGGTTAGGTCAGGGGTGACGATACTCAACTGGCCATTGGGGAACAAAGAGCTATGACCTCAGGAAGTTTCTTCATGTCTCAGGTAGGAAGCCTCAGTGTGCACCTGAAGACTGTATAGAGCACCAACTTTGGATTCCTGACAGAGTTCCCATTTGCTTCATCTCGTTTTCCTGAATACAGTGTGTCTAACACTGATCCAACACAGCAACCGCGTAAACAACGCAGACTTGATCACTTGCACATACAACCTTGGCTTATAATTTCATTAAAGTTTTGAGGGACCCTGAGTAGAAAACCCAGGAAACCTGTACCCTTGAAGCACAGCAACTGTGAGGTAATATATGAAGTTTATGCCACTAAATTCCTGAGATTTTGCTATACTACAATAGCTAGCTAATATTATTCCAATAATGGCTGTAACTTTCTCAAAATGTCCAATGTAGACCTTTCATTTCCTTTTCTTCTAGCAGTACTTCTAATACAATACTGAACAGGACTGGCAAGAGTGGGCATGGTTGGTTCATTCCTGATTACAAGGGTAAAGCGCTCAGGTTTTCTCCATGAAACATTATGTTGGCTGTGGGCTGTTCAGAGCTGCCCTGAATCACACTGAGAACTTCCCTTTTACACTGATCTTCCTGAAGGTTTTCATCAAGAAAGGTTGCAGAATTTTATATCACATGCTTTTTCTGCATCCGTGGGGGTGATCATGTGGTACTCTTCCTGTGTTCTATGGATGAGGCAGTGTCTCATGTTGATTCATTGAATGGTTTTCTAATAATGAACCATCCCTGCATTCCAGGAATCAAGCTCATTCCACAACTCAAAGCATGTAATCAACGTTACTGAATTACATATGTTGAAATTATTGAACTGGGGTTATGTTCTGTTATATATATTATCCAAAAGTATATATATTTAGTGCCATTCAGTTCTAACTCATAGCAACCCTGTAGAGAGTTTCCAAGGAGCTGCTGGTGAATTCGAACTGCCACTCTTGTGATTCAAACCAACTTTGAAGTCAAGTGCTTATCCTACAGAAGCACACCAGGATTCCATGTA
>NW_006408536.1:29419272-29435318 GCF_000296735.1 Chrysochloris asiatica
TGATGACCTGGAAGCAAAAGCACTCTGTTCTTATTTTCCGCTCACCTCCAAAGCCCCATGCTTCATAACATGAACTTGGTGCCCTGGGCTCTGATAGTCAACCTGTTTCAACTCAAATCATTAATGGAGGTCAGAGGCTCTGAGCACTTTTCTACCGCTGCTTTTTCATGTGTAAACCGAGGATTACCATACTACCCCACTCATGTTTCTAGAGAGAGGATGAAAGGAGAAAATTCATGGGCATACTCAGAATATTGCCGGGCACTTAACAAGTGCTCATAAACTATTTACTATTATAGCTCTTGCTGCTAATTTAAATTTAACAAAACAAGATCTGTGTGTTGCAGAAACCACTAGGTTCTTATCAGATGAAAGCAAACGCTATAAAAGAAGAAATGAGAAGAAACAGTGACAGCAAAGCACACCGTTTAGGAGACATCAGTTGAAGGAAAATGAAGGAATAGACCAAGTTATACAAAGCTAACTGGGCTGCGCTAGCTCCTGACTTCCTGATTTCAAGTCTGTGCCAATTTTACTGTCTTTGGGTAACATCTAGTCTAAGCACCCAGAATAACAGTATTCTGCTACTATGGGAGAGAAGGTGGTGCCAACAGTTTCCACTCAACAACTAACCTAAAGATTGCCAGTTTGAATCCACGCAGTGGTCCTGCTGAATAAAGGCCTGGCAACCTGCTTCCATGGACAGTAAGCCTACTGGCATAAGGGGGCCACTTAGTTCGACATACCACACTGTTCCTGTAAAACAAAGACCTGGGAAACCTAGTGAAATCGGCATAGAAGATAATTCTTTGAGCATCGACTAAAAGGATAAAAAATTGAAACTGAATACAAACAGGAAATGAGGAGTGATACGGAACGGAGCTGCTCTGTCCTCTGGCCTAGCACAGTGTGGCCCTCTTGAGACAAAGCCAGGTCCCAGGTGAGAAGCACAGAAAGGCAATGTAATGGAATCCCCAATAGGACAGAGACACAAGGTAGACAAAAGTGAAGTGAGGCAAGGTGAGCAGACCATGAGTCAGACGAAAGGAAGGAAAATGCAAGGAGCAGGGGAGAGCTTGGGTACCCAGGAGACTTCAAAGCAGGGAGGGGGCCAGATAATAGGGACAGGCCACTGGTCATCAGCAAGGTCCCTGGTCACTTGGGCTGCAGACTCCCATGGAGAAGGGGGTCCATGACATGGCAGCTGGAGACACTGGACTTGGGCCAGCACACCCTACCCGATAGCATTGTGTTGGTACAGGGAACTGAAAGTTGGCCAAATTTATTTGCCTGGGAGTACACTAGTAACCAGTACACCAGTAAGAACAAAGATGTCAGTTTGAGGCCTAAGGTGAACTTGACCCAAGCCATGATATTTTCGATAACCTCATAGGCATGCGAAAGCTGAACAGTGAGTAAGGAAGACCGTAGAAGAATTGAGGCATTTGAGTTCTGGTGTTGAAGGAGAATACTGAATGTACCATGGGCTGCCAAAAGAACAAACAGATCTGTGTTGGAAGAAGTGCAACCAGAGTGCTTCTTGGAAACCAGGATGGCCAGACCTCGTCTCTCATACTTTGGACATATTATCAGAGGGACCAGTCACTAGAGAAGGCTATCATGTTGGATAAAGTGGAGGGTTGGAGAAAAAGAGGAAGACCCCCAGGAAGATGGATTGTCACAGTGGCAGCAGCAATGTGTTCAAGCGTAAGAGCAATCATGAGATTGGCACAGGCAGAACTGTTGTGCATAGGGTTGCCGTGAGTCAGTGCTGACTGGATGGCACTTCAGAGCAACAACGACAGCAGCACACCAGTGACCATGCCAGAGACCCGAAACCAGCCTCCCCCTCAACTTCTGCTGACCAGAAACCTCACACTTCTCCATTTCAGAACCTAGTACACAGTCACAAGGAGCTCTGGTAGTGTAGTGGTTGTGAGTTGGTCTGCTAACCTCAAGGTCAGCAGTTTTAAACTACCAGCTGTTCCCTGGGAGAAAGATGAGCCTTTCTGCTCGCGTAAAGATTTACAGCCTCAGAAACCCTGTACAGGGTCACTATGAGTCGGAACTGACTCCACGGCACATAACCACATCACAGTAATCAAAACTGCCTGGCCCTCATACAGTAAGAGATACACAGACCGATGGAACACAACTGGGAATCCAGAAGTAAATCTATCCTTTGGATAGCTGATCTTCAACAAACGTCTGAAGTCCATTAGATGGGGAAGACAAAGTCTCTTTAACATGGTGCTGGCAAAACTGAATCTCCATTTGCAGAGAAAATGAAACAACACTCCTACCTCACACCATATACAAAAGTTAACTCAAGATACATAGAAGACGTAAATGTGAAAATTAAACCTATATGTAAGTTAAGTCAGTGAAGGAGATCCTATGGGAGTATATGTGCATACGTATATAGGGATGTTTGGTGGCTATTTGTAAAAACATTTTTGCAAATATTACATGTATACCCATGTATACAACAGAACATATATAAAACATGATTAAAGAAAAACTTAGACATCAGGTGTGAATCACGGGACATAAAGCCTAAAGAACAGAGCCTTGGGGGACATCTAGGTCAATTGCGAAAATATAATTCATAAAGGTATTCTACATGTTACTCAGGTGAGTAGGGAGTCCTGGTGTGGCATTGTACGATAAGCACTGGACTGCAAGTCAGTTTGCATCACAAGGTCGGCAGTTCAAACTCAGCAGTCGCTCCTGAGAAACCCTATACAGGGTCGCTTCGGATCGGAACTGACTCAACGGCCCTAAAGAGCAGCATCAATGACTGGAGAGTAGCATCTGAGTCTTAAAAATTTGAGAATGCTGATCTAAGGGACAATTATTGGTCCCTTCCCACTGGGAGCATGTAGGAAACGAGGAAAACAGAAACTCAAGGAAGCAATTAGTTCAAAGGCCTCATGGCCCACAAGAATCATAGCTTTCCCAAACTGAGATCAGAGGCACTAAATAGCGCCCAGCTACCACGAGCAATCACTGTGACCAGGACCACAATAGAAGGACCCAACTGGAATGGGTTAAAAGAGAAAATAAATAAATAAATAAAAAGAACAAAATGGAAAACAATACAAAAGCCGAGACTTAGTGCTTGGGAAGAGTCTAGAGGAATTTGAAACTGAAGATAATGCTGGAACCAACCTTCCAGCCAAGTGAATGACGAGACTCTAAACCCAACAATGTGAAGACTGAGCTCCACAGGATAATCAGCTAGACTGGACCAGCAGGGTGGCATTGCTCAGAACCAAAGACAGGGCAGGACCGAGAAACCAGATGAATGGAAACTGAGAGCTCAGGGAGGAAGGAAACAGGGCATGCTGATGTATCGTGGGACTTAGAATCAACGTCACAGAAAAATGTGTCTATGAACTATAGATTAGGAAAACTAAACAACACTATAAACTTTCAATTAAACTACAATAAAGTATTATAAAATAATAAATAAAAAGATCACAGCTTTCTCCCCCGCAAAAAAAGACCCGTGTGGAGCGGTTTAACTCTAGCACGTGGGGTTCCCATGAATCAACTTGGCATCATGGAGTCCACTTGGCCATGTTGGAAAAGCAACGCCATTAGAGACTCGATCTGTGAGGTCTGGTCGAAAAGGTGACATTCAGCTCTGGTAGCGTAGTGGTTACAAATCGGGCTGCGAACCTTAAGGTCAGCGGTTCGAAACTACCAGCCGCTCCGCGGGAGAAAGATGAGGCTTTCTACTCCCGTAAAGATTTACACCCTCGGAAACCCTGTACAGGGTCGCTATGGGTCGGAACCGACTCGACGGCACTTAACAACAACAACAGTCAGTCACTGTGTATCACGGCGTAAGAGAAGGAATGTATGGTTTCTAAAGGTTATTACCAGTAGTGCACTGACAAAAACTGCAAGCAGGAGTATGACCAATGGGAATTCCCCCATGAAATGGGTGAATTTACTAAATGGTGCTTTCTCCAACTAAAACGAGCTGCGGTAAGTAGCTCATTTTCCTACCACAACCAGAGACAAGCATGGTCGTCTCCTCCTTCTCGAGCCCTGGAGATACGAAAGCTTCATCTTTGTCACAGTAGTCACTTCTTAGGACTCAGGCTTCAAGGGACTCCGACTCACCCACTCTGCATTTTTTTAATAAACACACACCTTTGAGAGTTTCCCTTCATTTTATCTCACCAGGAATCATGCCTAAAGGCACTCCCTCTCCAAAGAAACTCACAATGTGTCAACTATTAATGAAGCAATTTTGGACAGGATACTCCATTTCTGAGACAACAGGATCCGCCCTAGAATGAAGTGTGATGATAGCAAGAACAGAGAGGGAGGGGGGTTGTTATTTTGGAACTGAGGAGAAACAGCATGAGAGAGAAGATTCCGTTTCCATATTGTGTTGGGTGGCGAAGATGACGGGAAAATAACTCCTCCAAGGAGGACCGTAGCGTAGTGCGTGCCATGTTGGGTTGCCAACTCAAGGTGAGCAGTTCAAATCCACCAGGCATCCCTCCGGAGAAAGGTGAGGTTTTCTGCCCCTGTAAAGATTTACAGCCTAGGAAACCTCATATAAGGTCGTTATGATTTGGAATCGACTTGCAGATCACCACCACCACCACCAATCTTAAGGAGCTCTGGTAACGTAGTGGTTACGAGTAGGGCTGCCAACCACAAGGTCAGCAGTTCGAAACTACCAGCAGTTCCACTGGAGAAAGATGAGGCATTCTGCTCCCGTAAAGATTTACAGCCTCAGAAACCCTGTGCAGGGTCACTATGAGTCGGAATCGACTCCATGGTACTTAACAACAACGACAAACCACCAATCTTGTGGCATTCTGGTGTGATGCTGTAGGGATAAGCACTGAACCATGAGGTCAATTTGAACCAAAGGTCAGCCCCTCAGAAACTCTATACAGAGTCACTATGCACCGGAGCCCACTCGATGGCACTTAACAACAACATTGTTTTAAAGAGAAATGATGTAAGTAGAAAAAAAGACTGACGTTGTTAAAGACTTCATTTTGCTTGAATCCACGATCAACATTCATGGCAGCTGCAGTCAAGAAATCAAAAGGCGTATTGCATTAGACAAATCTGCGGCACAAGACCTCTTTAAGTATTCAAGAGCAAAGATGTCAAAATGCGCCTGGCCCAAATCAGGGTGTTTTCAATTGCCTCACATGCATGTGAATAAGGAAGATCGAACAAGAATTAATGCATTTGTGTTATCATGTTGGAGAAGAATAGTAAAGGTATACGGACTTCCAGAAGAACAAACAAATCTGTGTGGGAAGAAGTACCATCAGAATGTTCTTTAGAAGCCAGGTGATCAGACTTTTGTCTCGCAGTTTGGAAATAGTATCAGGCGAGACCAGCCCCTGGAGAAAGACATCACGCTTGGTAAAGTGGAAGGACAGTGAAAAAGAGGGAGACCCCTCCCAATACGATGGATTGGCACAGTGGCAGCACCAATGGGCTCAAGCATAGTAGCAATTGTGAGAATGGCGCAGCAGGACTGGGCAGTGTTTCGTTCTGTTGGACATTATGGTGGCTATGAGTCACAACCAACTTGATGGCACCTAACGACACCAACATTGTTTTAAAGAGAAATGATGCTACAGTGCTTCATAAGATCAGACAACTAGGGCTCTTGGATCAAATGTGGCCATCATCTAGTTTTGTAAATAAAGTTTTATTGAAACACCAACCACCAGTTGGCATCAAGTCAACTCAGACTCATGGAGACTGCCATGTGTGTCAGAGTAGAACTGAACACCATAGGACTTTTCAGACGCAGAAATTTTGGAATTAGCTCACCGGATTTTTCTTCTGAGATAGCTCTGCGTGGACTCCAACACTTGGGTTAACAGTCCAGGGCATGAGCCATTTGGAGAAGCCAGGGACTTCTGTTGGAACACAGGCACACCCACTTGCTTACACCTTGTCTCCACTGCATTCTTACAAAACCTGTGTAGTTGAAATGAGAACCATCTTGTCCACATAGCCTAAAATATCGACTGTGTGGCCCGTTAGAGGAAAAGGATGCTGATCTCTGCAGAAAGAAACTAGCGTATAGATTTTGGAGCCAGTGAAAGATCCAGGCAATAATTACATCTTAGATTTTTAATGTTGTTGATTGGATTGAAGTAGGTAGAAAGAGACCTGTCTTTGTCATTAGATTTGTTCATTACACGGTGCTGATTTTTCCCACGCTTTTGTACATATTTCAAAACAAAGGAAATCACATGTTTCCATTTCCTTTGTTTTTTTTATTAGTGTTAGTTGCTGTCCAGTTGGCATTGATTCATGAGCTCCTCCATGAGCAACAGAACACAACATGATGCACTGGTGAGCCATCTTCACCATCACTGGTATGAATCCACGGTGGCAGTCCCTGAGTAGTTTGAGTGTATTCCAGCCAAGAGGGCTCATCTTCCAGCTCTGCATTGAACAGTTTCCTGGTGCGATCCATAGGGTTTCATTGGTTCATTTTCTGAAGCAGATTATCAGTAGATTGCTTGTTGTTATTAGGTACCATCAAGCCGGTACCAACTCATGGTAACCTTATGCACAACAGAATGAAACACTGCCCAGTCCTGTGCCAGCCTCACAATCATTGCTACACTTAAGCCCATTGTTGTTGCCACTGTGCCAATCCATCTCGTTGGGGGTCTTCCTCTTTTTCTCTGACCCTCCATTTACCAAGCATGATGTCCTTCTCCAGGAACTAGTCTCTTCTGATAACATGTCCAAAGTATGAGAGACAAAGTCTGGCCATCCTGGCTTCTAAGGAGCACTCTGGGTATATGTCTTCCAACACAGTAGATTGCTAGTCTGTTTTATTCTGGAAGCTTCACTGAAATCTGTCCACCATGAGTGATCCTGTTGGTATTTGAAATACCAGTGGTATAGCTCGCTTCCAGCATCGTAGCAACATACAAACCACTACAATAGGACAAACTGTCGTACAGGCAGTGGCTTCCAGCTATGTTGCTTTTGTTAAGTGCTGTTGAGTCATTTTTCATAGTGACCTTGAATAGGGTTTCCAAGGAGCGTTTGGTGAATTTGAACCTCTAACCATTGCTTATCCGACTACGCCACAGACACCAGAACCCCTGCCGTTTCTAAGTGTTGTTATTTAAGAGAAAAGAAAACATGGCCAAGAAATCATGAGTTAATGTGATTACAACCATATATTTTTTGTACTGTGTTCAATGACAGAAGGCTTAGATAAGCATTTCCCAACAAGGGTTTTATGTAGCATTTTACACCATAAGGATAGCTAGACGTTGAATTATCTGATGATATATGGAGACGAAAATTGATTTCAAATTGAATCGCAAAGATGGGTAGAGATGTAACGGAAATTCAGCTGGGACCCCTTCCCTGTCTGGAGGACAATGGGGTGCAGAGGGTAATACCAAGGGCATTGTCCCATGGGTTTGATCTCTGAAGTTAAAGAATTAAACGCAATTTAGGTAGAACAAGGAGCCCTCCTGGTGCAGTGGGTTAAGTGTTGGGATGATAGCTGGGAGGTCAGAGGTTCAATCCCACCAGCCACTTCACAGACGAAAGACGAGGCAGTTTGCTCCCATAAAGATTTACAGTCTTGAAACTGTAAGGGCCAGTTCTACTATCTCCTATAGTAGAATGGTGGTGAGCCCACAGTTGATGTTGTTGTTTTTTTTAAAAAGATAGAATAGAAAGAGTGTTATTATTTCCTGGAACAAAGAAAAATTACAAAGTTCAAACTACTAAATGTCTATAAAATAGATTGGGGGAAAAAATGGTAGTAAATCTGTGTCAGGCATTGGATCTGAATTCTGTTTTGTACCACACAGGGACAGGAAAACTGGGCAAGCCACCAGCTCTCTTAAGAGGATCCTTGAGTAACATCCACCCAAAGCACTCACTCTTCTCACCCACCCCTGGCCTTTGTTATCCCACATCTGTGGTGATTGTGTCTGAGGAGGCCCCAGGTGGTGAAGACAGTTAAGCCCTTGACTACTAACTGAGGTTGGTGGCTCAAACCTACCTACAGGAGCCTTGGCCTGTCAATCTGCTTCTTAAAGGTTGCAGCCTTAAAAATCCTATGGCATACGTCTACTCTGCACACGTGGGGTTACCAAGAGAATCAACTCAAAGGCATCCGACAAGAACACCAACAAAATATATGCAACACAAAAGCAGCTCCCTTTGGAGCAGTTCTCCGCACACACGGCATTGCCATGAGTCAGCATTGACAGGACAGTAACAACAACAACAACAAGGCCTGAGTGGGAATGCGCTGTCTGTGATACAACGTCTTGTCCATTTCACAAAGCTACCTCAAGCTTCAAGGAGTGAATCCAACCGTTTTCTCCAAACCCACATGTTCTCAGCCCCCTCTGTCATATTCAACTTTGTTTCCAGTTTCAAGTGTACATCTTTAGTAACAGTCGTCTACATGATCTTTTTCTTTGTGGCAAATGAAAGAGAAACTTCCCAAGCCTTCCCATAAACACTCTCAAATTGAAGATCCACCAGCACCGGCAATATAAGAGTTGAGTTCTAGAGTTTCCTTTCAAAAAGAAAGCCAGTCTGAAGTGCTTGGTTGGACAGCCCGGGGGTCTGTATGATGAGTGTGCCAAGTCTGGCAGTGGGCCCACCCCAGCTGAGAGCCAACATGACCACACAGGCAGGTGGTTTCGTGCCTGGAGCATTGGGCGAGTGCCAGAGAGTCTAGAGAAAGGACATTCTATTAAAAATCCATTTTGGTAAGCGTGATGCAACAAACGGGTGGTTATAGGCGTAAGAACAGACATATGGATCGGGAACATGTGTTTCAACTCTGGCAACCGCTTTACAGATACCAGCATTTGAATGCAGTGGGATGCATTTGAGGGAGGGAGGGCAGGCAGGCATCTGGGCTGAGGACATCCACCTTGGCTTCAGCCACGCATATACAGAACTTCTCAGCCAGTGAACAGAAGATGTTGGTCTCCTGCCAGGCGCTTCCATTGGGGACAGAGATACAAAAGGCCATTGTGGACTCCTTGTAGCAAAGAGGTGCTCAGAATGGTAAACTTGCCCCAGTTAGCAGGGAAGAAAGGAGAAACCTGTTTAAATGCCAAAATACCTGAAGAATAGGAAAGTGAAAAAGACTTCATAACAGTTAACATCTATTCTTTTTAAGGTGAATGAGCAAGATTGGCCAGAGCCATTTCCTCCAGATGGTAACTGACCTCCAAGCATCGTCACTGGGAGAAGATATGGTCACTGAGCAGGAAATGGGCACTTGGGCAATTTGGAGGTGATGTATCTGATCATCAAGCACTGTTTTATGAACTTTCTAGGGATAAAAAAAACACAGTAACAGTGGTACATATATGTGTGTGCATGTGTATTTATGAGTGTGTGTCACTATTTAAAAACAAAAGAAAAAATAAAAATGTACACTGGAACTTAAAATCCACTGCCATTAAGTTGGCCTTGACCCAAAGTGGCCCTTTGTGGTTGTAGTTAAGTGTCGTCCAGTTGGTTCTGACTCATAACAACCCTGTCTAGGATTTCCAAGGAGCTGTTGGTGGGTTTGAACCACCAACCTTGCAGTTAGCAGTTCAGTGCTTATCCTATGGTGCCACACCAGCACTATAGGGCAGAGAAGTGCCCTATAGGGTTTCTGAGACTGCAAATCTTTACAGGAGCACACAACCTCATCGTTCTATTTCTGAGGGGCTGCAAGGTTTGAACCACCCATCCTGTGTTAAACCCAAAGCTTAACCCACTGCAGCACCAGGAATCTTTCTTGTAAAGACTCCAGGTAGCTGAATGATTTAGCCCTTGGCTGCTAACCAAGAGGTTGACAGTTTGAACCCACTAGCCGCTCTGTGGAAGAAAGATGAGGCAGTCTGCATCCGCAACGATGACAGCTTTAGAAACCCTATGGGGCAGTTGTTCTCTGTCCTCCATGCTAACTATGAGTCGGAATCAGCTCTACAGAAGAAGCCGTTTTTTGCAGGTGGGAGGAAGGCGGAGAATGGGAGTTTTAGCTTAGGGAGCTGTGAGTGTGTGTTCATGGCGGCAGCATAACTTGGAACCAGATAGCGAGAAGGATTGCACAGCTGAGGGTTGTAAGCTCTGAGGCAAAATGTATGTGGAGAAATTGATGGCAAGCTGAACATACGTCATGGTCACAAGACTAAGACGTTTAGTCACAAGATGTTCCAGCTGCGGTATTGTCATTCTATAAAAACACTCTCACTGAGAGCCTTTCGAGCGTGGCCTCTCCCAGTCTTCAACCTTTGACACATCTGGTTTGATCTGATCGGTGAGAACCCTGAAGAGAGCTTGGTCAGGGCTGTGGTGGGTCACACAGAATTCGGAAACATTCTGTGAAAAGGAGGTGGGTTACAGCACTTTGATTTCTTACAGTTCTTTCCTTTGAATCACAAAAGACAAATCACTCTTTACTTGGAAGTACAATGTCTTTCCATCTAAAGAAAATGTTTTCTTTTGGCCCAAGTGTATCGAGCCTTTTGCACCGGTACTGGTGGTGGGCCAGGGAGATGGTTCTGACCCATAGCGGCCCTGCATAAAGGTTCCGAGGCTGTGCATCTTTACTGGAGCGGAAAGCGTCATCTTTCTCTTGCAGAACCCTTGGTAGATTCGAACTGCTGACTGTGAGGTTAGCAGCCCAACTCGTAACCACTACGTTACCAGAGCTCCTTATCAATTTCTTTATATCTCCTTTAAATTAGACGTTTTTGTTTGTTTTTTTGCCACCTTTCTTTGCACGCATTGTTGTTTTTGTTAAGCACGATTGAGTCAGTTCTGACTCATAGCAACCCTGTATCGGGTTTCCAAGGAGTGGCAAGTGGGCTTGAACTGCCAACCTTGTGGTTAGCAGTCCAGCGCTGATCCTACAGTGTCACATCAGGACTTGGCAGAGATACATCACAGCCAGGATTTAATGGGGAACAAGGAACCAGAAGAAGCGTGCACACACACAGCATCTGTTAGTCATTGGCTCACCCCACCAAACCAAATCCACATCATTGCTGTCCAGTCTATTCTAAATCATGGTGACCCATGTGTGCCACAGTAGAACTGTGCTCCTCATGGGACTTTCATGGCTGTAATCTTTCAGAAGCAGATTACAATGCCTTTCTTGGAAAGTGTCTGTGAGCGGACTTGAACGGCCAACTTTATGGGCAGTTGTTGTTGTTGCGGTTAGGTGCCATAGTTGAGCATTAAACCATGTCTGCCACCCAAGAGCAGACTTTATCCAACAAGTCACATTCCCGGCAAGCCTGCAGGCCCATCCAGAAAGTCCACTCTTCTCTGTTCTTCAGACTGTCCTGCTATATCAAGAAGGAGTTCTCAGTAACAGAGTTTTGTGGTCGTTTCTGTTGGAATAAACCAATGACACTTTCTGAAGGTATGCACTGTGTTTCAAGAGGAGTTCCCAGTAAGAGAATTTTGTGTTTCGAGAAGGAATTCCCAGTAGTAAAGTTTTGTGGTAAGTTTCTGTTGGAATAAATCAATGACACTTTTCTGAAGGTATGCATTGTGTTTCAAGAAGGAGTTCCCAGTAAGAAGATTTTGTGGTAGAGTTCTGTTGGAATAAATCAATGACACATTTCCAATGGTACGCATTGTATTTCAAGAAGGAGTTCCCAGTAAGAGAGCTTTGTGGTTAGGTAGGTCTCTGTTGGAATAAGCCAATGACACATTTCTGAGGATATGCATTGTGCTTCAACGAAGAGAAGAAGAAACAGAATTAAGAGTGAATGATATCCACCCTGATGGAAGGATGAGATACTATTGGCTGTGAGTTGATTCGTTACTCCTATAGTAACCTGTGATGGCTTCCGCAACAACTCCACTAGTTCTCCGCGTCCTAAGTGAAGACAAAAGAATCTTTTGCTCCCTGGATCTTAGCTAAACGGCTTTGTTCAGAGGAGAAAAGGAATGCTGGTGTGGCTCCTTTTCAGTCTCACTTTAGAGATCCTTATCTCTAGGAGAAAACAACCCTGCTGGCAGAATGGTTAGATGCATGTCTGCCAACTGAGAAGTTTGTGGTTGGAATCCACCAGTCATTACATGAGAGAAAGACATGGCTGTCTGCTTCCACAAAAATGCACAGCCTTGAAGTCCCCACGGGGCTCTTCTATTCTGTCCTACAAGATCACTATGAGTGGGAATCGATGCCACGGCATTAGCTTTTGGTTTTTATCTATAAAGGAAACACTAAGTTAAGATAAGAGGGGGACTGAAAAAGTTCGTGGACAATTTGAATGAAAAGATCATGGGATTGGTATATACAAGAGGACTTTCTGAAGTCCTCTTGTATATAATCTTCATTTAGCCACATTCTTGAGCTCATCCTGCCTTTATTTGGCCGTGAGGAGACCCGAAGGGTGAGTTCATTATTTTCTCTGGGAACTTTCTGGTGACTAAAGAAAATAAACTTCTTTCTTTCACATTAATTAAGTAACCCTATGCTCAGAAGGAAAATTGCACACCATCTAATTAAAGTCAGATCAAGAAGCAAAACAAAACATCTAAGGAATAGAGAGAAAGATAAGGACCCAGATGGTGCATTTGGGACCAGATCTCCACAAAACAAGCTTCCCAGTTCCATTCTGACATGGAGCTCTTCTGAGACCAACTCTTCCCATATACACACTGACATTGAGCATCATCTGCCTTTGGCCCAGAATAAAGGGAGGCTGGAAATTCCAGAATGGTGGTTGAAGAGGGAGAGTATGTGCTTGTCATGGGCATCACCGTAAAGATAGAGAGGAGGGGGTTTCCTCTATTTCATGCCATGTTGGGGGGGGGGGTGTCCAGAAAAGCTATTCCAGGGGTTGAGGTATCACATTTAGTTCCTCATTCCCTGGCCAGAATGTTTGCTGGCTTGCAGAATGTGACTTATTTTCCTGTCTTGGGTGAGAAATGCTGCTAACTCAGAGGATGGAGTGTTCAGTCCACCCCAGTGTACCTCAGAAGAAAGGCCTGGTGACCAGCTTCTGAAAGATCATGGGAAAACACTCTGGAGTTCAGTTCTACACTGACATATATGGGGCCAGCATGAGATGAGGCGGATTCAATGGAAGCTGGAGGAAGAAGAAATGTTCGAAATTTTTGGGTTCCTCTCTGCATCCCTGAGAGTTTGAGGGTCTCCATGGACACAGAGGGGTGTGGTGGGGGGACTGCGGATGCGGGGAAAACTTGGAGAACCAGGAGAAAAGGCAAGAAGAAAGAGGAAGGGTGGGGTTGCTTGCATCTGTCCACTTGGGATATCAAAAGTGCATGTTCCTTAGGACATGTGGACACCAGGGCACCGGGCTGAGAACTACCATAATGTCAGTGTCTCCCGGGATACCGCCCTAGAGAACTTCACAAGTCACAGGGGTGTAGCTCTTGGAGGCGTTAAAAGGTCAAAGGGAGGCCAAGCAACAATTCAGTCCAAGTTCAACAGCTGTGCAATGCTGTGGGGCCCCCTGGGTCTTCCACAGGACTCATATTGGCAACTCACCAAAAGACTAACATTCAGCATTCAAGCACCTGCTGCAAGGTCTGCAGCCAACGTCAACAAAGAGAAGCTTAGTTAGCAAGACTGATACAGTGAAGGGCAGTGATTTCTCAGTGGTAGAATTCTCACCTTCTACTCAGGAGGCCAGGGTTCAATTCCCAGGCAATGACGTTATGCCAAGCCACTATTCACCTGTCAGTACATGGTCACCTGTGGCTCAGATACTAAATAGGTTTCAGCAGCACTTTCACACTAAGATGGACTGGACAGAAAGATCTGGTAATCTACTTCCCCAAAACTAGTCAACAAAAACCCTATGGGTAAATCCCATCCTGAAAATCCCCTAGCAGCTTGAAACAACCGTTCAGTGAGTCAGCTTCTTCCCGATTCTTCAGTCCTACTTGCTCCTGGGAGAAGGAGGTGTGGGGAATATCTTACCATTCTCACTTCTAAGGAACATTTTGTTGGTTATTTTTCAACACAGATTTTTTTTGTTTTGTTTTGTTTTTCTAGCAGTCATTTTGCTTGGATCCATAATCAACACTCATGGAAGCAGCAGTCAAGAAATCAAATGACATATTGCATTAGGTAAATCTGCCATACACTACTTATAGTGTTCAAGAGCAAAGATATCAGCTTGAGGACTAAGGAGCTCCTGACCCAAGGCATGATATTTTCAGTTGCCCCAGCTGTATGTGAAAATTGGACAATGAATAAGGAAAACTGTAGACGAGTTGTTGCACTTGAGTACTGGTGTTAGAGAAGAATATTAAAAGTATTATGGATTGATAGTCCTCAAAAATATGTAATATAGGAGGTGGGGTTTGATAGTAGATAGGGTTCAGGGCAGAGCTCCAAAACTCTGAATCACATACCTAGGAATATTTAAAAAGTATGAAGGCTTACAGCTAGTGGAACTTGTGGCAGAAGTAAGAAATCTTGAACTTTAGAATTTGCTGGGCTCAGTGGCCAGGAACTGACAACTTGCGTGAGACCAAAGAACAAGACCAAATGGGAAAGCAAGCAGACCAGCCAAAGAATAATGCCACAGGAAACTCAGAGCAAAGGTAGACAATATACATTGACGTCTGATTTTTTTTTTTTTTTTTTTGGTATCTGTTTATTGGCTCCCCACTGTTTGCATATCTTCATTCTGGTGACTAGCGGGGGTGCCTGAGCGAGTGCACACCCCTTACCTCCACCACTGGTGGGTTCTTCTGCCATGCATATGCACAGATACTCTCAATATTTAAAGCTACAAGTTTCTCAAAATGGCCACAGCCAGCATTGAACTGTTTACTAATAGGGGAAAGGACAGAACAAGGGGTGCGGACAGAAAGAGAGAGAAGCAGGCCGAAAATTAAATCCTGAAAAACAGTATAACAATCAACAGCAGCATCTTGAAATTTATCAGGCATCCTTGAAGGCAAGAAGTTGAAAGAGGATATTAAAATCATACTCATATTAGGCTACAAATTTTTTTCCCCCTCTCCCTCCTCTCCCTTTTCTGTGATTATAGACTACAGTATCCAATCTAGTTATTTCTTAGTTGTTGTTTTTTGGTGGTTTTGTTTTATCTTACCTTTAGGGGAATCTTTCTCTCCCAAGAAGAGACAGCAATTGCTGCCATATATTGAAGCTACAATCACACACTATAAAACCCACAATCCAGGCAAGAACCAATACCAACTGCCATACACCAGGGAGGCAGACAATACCTGCAAAAGTTACTCTGAGTTAAGCAATAAGAAGAGTGAAAAGGGAAGCCCACATCCTGATCACATCTACCTGGAGGCAATCAGAAAGCATAAAAAATACCAAAACACACACTCCATTAAGTATTAAGGCCACAGATAAACACTAAACATGTCCAAGAAGCAAAAACAGATGACCATATCAGTACACATCCAGAAATAAGATAAAATGTCTGAGTCAAATGAACTAGAGGTAGACATGGACTACATTCTGGAAGGAGGGCAGGCCTTGGAAATGCCTGAGAAGGAATTCAGAAAAATGTTTATAATGGTTTCAAAACACTTTATAATGGAATTGAGAAAAATAAGGAGGAAGTCAGGAAAGCTATACAAGAAAAATCAAGTAAGATAGATACAGCATTGGAAACAATACAAAACCTACAGAAAGAGGTTCAAGCAATCAATAATAGAATATCAGAAATAGACAATACACTGAAAGGGCAAAAGAGATGAATAGAAGAGATAAAAGGCAAAACTAATGAGCTGGAAGACAAAGCTCTCAATACTGCTAAGATAGAAGAACAAACAGAAAAAAGGATAAAAAAAAATCTGATGGTCTAAGATTCATGTTGGATAACATGAAGAGTAATAACTTAAGAATTAGCGGCATTCCAGACCAAGAAGAATCACACAAGTCCACAGAGGAAATAGTTGAAGAACTGCTGGAAGAAAATTTCTCTAACATCCTAAAAAGTGAAAAAATAAACATTCAAAAAGCTCAATGAACCTCAGGAAGGATAGACCCCCCAAAAAAATCACTGAGA
>NW_006408536.1:29444847-29445933 GCF_000296735.1 Chrysochloris asiatica
AAGGAGCACTCAGGCTGCACTTCTACCAAAACGGATCTATTGGTTCTTTTGGCAGCCCATGGCACTTTCAATACTCTCCTCCAACACCATAACTCAAAAGCATCAATTCTTCTATGGTCTTCCTTATTCACTGTCCAGCTTTCGCATGCATATGCAGTGATTGAAAACACCATGGCTTGTGTCAGGCGCACCTTAGACCTCAAGCTGACATCTTTGGTTTTCAAAACTTTAAAAAGGTCTTGTGCAGCAGATTTGCCTAATGCAATACGTCGTTTGATCTCTTGACTGCTGCTTCCGTGAGTGTGACAGTCGATTCAAGAAGAATGAAGTCCTTGACAACTTCAATCTTTTCTCCATTGATAGTAGAGGACAAAATAGTAGAGGACAATAAATGCTGGAGGGGATGTGGAGAGACTGGGATGCTCCTGCATTGCTAGTGGCACTGCAAAATGGTCCAACTTCTCTGGAAAGCAATATGGCGCTTCCTCAGAAGGTTGGAAATAGAAATACCTTATGATCCAGCAATTCCTCTACTTGGTATTTACCCACAAGAAATACAAGTAGAGTAGATATATGCACACCAACGTTCATAGCAGCACTATTTACAACAGCAAAAAGATGGAGACAGCCAAAGTGCCCATCAATGGAAGAATGGATAAACAAACTGATACATACACACAATGGAATATTATGCTACCTTGAAGAACAACAAGGAAGCTTGTTGATGAACCTTGAGGTCATTATGTTGACTGAAATTAGTCAGTCACAAAAACAGAAATACAGCATAGGACCACTACTGTAAAAGACTAAGAAAAAGGACCCATACTAAAGGGGGTAGGGGGATTCATTGCTGGTTACTGGGATGTGGGGGGTGGGATGAGCAGAGGGAGGGGAAGGTGGAGCACAGGGTAGGGAATAGACACAGGATAGTTTGGGTGCTGGGGATGGGGGCAATACACAAGAAGGGTGAGAGGAATGGAAGAAAAAGGCAGATGGGAAAACAATTAGGCAGGTTTGCATGGGCTAAGTGGGACAGAGGTAAATAATGATATATGCACAACCTTGGAACAACAGGGCTCTGGGATA
>NW_006408536.1:29446033-29451135 GCF_000296735.1 Chrysochloris asiatica
CAATATACAAGAAGGGAGAGGGGAATGGAAGAACAAAGCAGATGGGAGAACAATTAGGCAGGTTTGAATGGGCTAAATGGGACAGAGGTAAATAATGATGTATGCACAACCTTGGAACAACAGGGCTCTGGGATACAGAGATTGAGACATGGTTGGAATGGGGGCAAGGGGGAAATAATGTTAAGATGCTTGGCTGTCTTTTGAACCTTGGTTTTCCTTGCATTATAATATAAAATAGACACTGGAGGGGGACAGAGGTAAATAATGATATATGCACAACCTTGGAACAACAGGGCTCTGGGATACAAGGATTGAGACATGGTCGGAATGGGGGCAAGGGGGAAATAAAAAAGGGGGGGGGAAATTAAGATGCTTGGCTGTCTTTTTTTAAATATATACATGTATAGGTTTATTTCAAACAAAATGTGTTCAAATATGTCTTTTTTAAAAAATGTTTTGTTGTGAATTAGGTGATAGTTTACATGTGAGAACATTAGTTTTACATTCATCCTCTTGTATATCGTTTCATTGCCATGGTTACAATCCCCTCCATGCATCATCAACCAACCAAAGAGTATATCCTACAAGCCTGCCTCCCACACCCCGGGCAGGCTTGTATTAGGAGGGACCAGTCTCTGGAGAAGAACATCATGCTTTGTAAAATGGAGAGCCAGCAAAAAAGAAAAAGACCCCTTACGAGATGCATTGGCATAGTGGTAGCAGCAATGACTTTCAATGGCACAACAATTATGAGGATGGCACAAAACCAAGTAATGCTCCATTCTGTTGTGCATAGTGTCACTGTGAGTCAGAACTGACTTTTTGGCACCTGAAAACAACCACCTCCCTAGGAATTGACTTTGGATCTCAGTAAGATGAAATCCTTCACAAATTCCATCTTCTTTCCATCTATCATGATGTTGCTCATTGGTCCAGTTGTGAGGATTTTTGTTATCTTTCCATTGAAGTGCAATCCATACTAAAGACTGTAGCCTTTGATTTTCATCAGTAAGCAGTTACGTTTCTTTCCCTTTCAGCAAGCAAGGTTGTGTTATCTGCATCTCACAGGTTGTTAATGAACCTTCCTCCAATCCTGATTCCATGTTCTTCTTCATATAGTCTAGCTTCTCGGATTATTTGCTCAGCATGCAGATTAAACAAGTGTGATGAAAGATTACCACCCTGACACATGGATTTTCTGATTTTAAACCTTGCAGTATTCCTTTGTTGTGTTTGAACGACTGCCTTTTGCTCTACATACAGGTTCCACACAAGCACAATGAAGTGTTCAGGAATCCTCATTCTTTCCCATTTTATCCATAGTTAGTTATGGTCCACACAGTAGAATGCCTTTGCATACTCAACAAAATGCAAGTAAACATCTTTCTGTTATTCTCGTCTTCCACCAACATTCATCTGATATCAACTGTCCTACACCTCATTCCATGTCCTCTGCTGGGTCCATCTTGAATTTCTGGCAGCTCCCTGCACTATAGAAACAGTGGTGGAGAGCAATAAAGCCTTCTCCTGGGCACTACCCATTCTGTTCAAAGTTATACTCTTCATTCGTTGTTACTGAGTGCGAATGAGTCGGTGCCGACTTATAGCAACCCCGTATAGGGTTTCTGAGGAGCAGCTGGTGAGTTTGAACCAGCAACCTGTGGTTTAGTGCTTATCCTATAGTGTCATACCTAGCTCTACGTTTATTCTGGAAATCTGATGACGTTCTGTAGCAACTGTGAATAATTAGGCCTTTTCCTGGCATTACGCCTTCAGTTCAAAGTCCTACTGTTCCCCAGCTCTACATGCATTCTGCAAATCTCTTGGTCACCTTTCTTCTCACTGCTATGTCCACGACCCGAACTTCTGAAATAAGCTGCACCTTTACTGTGCTTTACCTTCTAGGCAGGTAAGCCTTACTACATCTGCTGTGGTACAGGGGAAAGAGCCTCTTTTTAAAAAACAGTGTGTGCCAAGATGGCTTTGGAGGCATTTTATCCTAATCCGTTCCCCAGGAAACTTCAATACCACAGAAATAAACATCTGTGTTTACATACACTATATCTTGCTTTATCCATAAATACAGAAAGGTGCTTCTGCATCGGTACCAACAGTATTTTTAGAGGATACAGTCTTTATAGACTTTGCATACTCCATTTGCTTCAAGGAAGACCAGCAAGGGGAAAAAAAAAAAAAGTACATCTTGAGGCAATGGTTTTCCTTGTTGTGTCCATAGGGTTCTACAGAATTGTCTCAGTGCCTATCCCTAGGGGGCGATGTTGAGCCAGAGAGCATGAGGGGTGTGTGTGTGTGTGTGTGTGTGCGCCATATTGTCCATCTTCAAGAAGCACCATCTCCACCGATTCGAATGTAATGGGGATGACCGAACTCCACACGAGCAGCTCAAGTTCCCTGTTCACATAGCTTTCTCTTAGAGTGCCAGCTTGTGAGACATTTCTGGGTTTAACAAATTAAAAAAAAAAAAAATTAGAAAGCTTCTTGCCTCAATGAATCTATAACATCAAACTCACTTTCAGTTTCTGGCTGTGGTTTGTAAGGCAATAGTGCATACTGGAATGTTAGTAGAAAGGCAACTCAGGAAGAGTGCTCCAAAATGTATGAGATTCCAGCAGTAGGGGAGAATGCATTTTGTATAGATTGTCCTGTACGCCTTAAAGGACGACCTCATCGGAAATATACCACTTGGGCCCACTCCCCTGATCCAGGAACATGTCCTGAGAGTCACTCATGCTCACCAACACTTGACATTTTTTAGGAAAAAAAAAAACAACTATAAAATAGTATGAAGGTTTTCTTGGATCTCATAGATTTTATTCGATGTAATACTAGGTAATTGATTGAAATCAGAACGCCAGAAGTTTGTGAATTCTGATTGTAATATATTTAGAACACAGTGCCTGGTAAGAGACATGGAGTAGATGTGGTTAATCCCATTCTAACTATTCTTCTTCTTGTAACTTGCATAGTTTGCAAAAATATGAACCTGTCAGGTAGACCATTTCATTTACCTGATATAAAACTGTGGTTATTAGTTACAGCTGAATCAGTTCCGACTCACGGTGACCCCATGTGTAGCTTTTGAAATTCTTTTGGTTTAACTGAAATTCTTTTCTGGTTGTGAAAAGCTGTTGTACACAGAGAGATTTCTTCCCTCATTAGTGAATGGAATGTTCTAGAAATACAGAGGAGAGCCTGGCTAATTCAGTTTACAGACTCTAGTGAAAGGGCCAGAGGGTAGGTGAGTGCTGGACTGGCTTGCAGGGTGTTTCCAGAAAGGGGATGGAATAAGATTCCAGATACAGGAAATACCATGATTACAATGTCCCTAGAGTTTAAAAGTATATGGTATTTCCATTTAGCTATTGGATTCTCCAGGCTAAACTGATATGAGGCATGCAAGCAGAAGAGAGACGGGATAAAAACAAAAATTAAGTAGGTTCTCCTCTATTTTCAAGGCTTCTGAAACCACGCTAGGCTGTTTAAGATTTCCCCCACACATCACGTGTTCAGCCCCAGAAAGTGTTCAGCTGACAGTCATTGTTCTTGGTGACATTTGGCAAGTGCAAAGGTCTACAAATTATGGAGTTTATGGAGAGTAGGAGAGTCATACCATACTAGTGGTAATGGTCGAAGCTGGGAGGCAGAGACTCAAATACAGACTTGTACCCCCATGTTCATTGCAGCATACTCATCATAAGTGGGGACCACTTAACTGTCTATCAACAGAGGAATGAATTCACAAAACGTGGCACAATCATTCAACAGCCAATGGGAGAAATGAAGCTTTGAAGCCTAATGCAATATGTATGGAGCCTGAAGACATTGTTGTTGTTGTTATGTGCCGTGGAGTCAGTTCCGACTCATAGCGACCCTGTACAGGGTTTCCGAGGCTGTAAATCTTTACGGGAGCAGAAAGCCTCATCTTTCTCCCGCGGAACAGCTGGTAGTTTCGAACTGCTGACCTTTCGGTTTGCAGCCCAATTCGTAACCACTACACTACCAGAGCTCCATTAGACTGGAGGAAATAAGTCAGCCACAAAAGGACAAACCTGGCAGGAGCTCACATGGAAAGACAAAAGGCAAATGTATACAGACCAAAGTTAATCAGTGGTCATGTGGGGCGGTAGAAAGGGAGAAAGAATGTGATGGAAAAAGTGCATTCGTTACTTGTAGGTTACACTGCAATTTACTGAAGCTGTTGTCACTTAAATTGCACACCTGTAGAAAGCTGAATTTGCAATGTTATGTGATAAGTATATTTATAACAACAACAACAACAACAAAGAGTAGCTGCTAAGGCTGCTTATGTACAACAAAAGACCTCACAGGATTTGGTTCCTTTATTTGGAAGTTCAAGGTTATGTTTTCATGGGATATCCTAGCTAATAGTCCGAATAACCTGTTGAGTGCTCTGTTCTACCTCCTAGTTTGTTTGGACATACCCAGGGTCTTAAAAGCTTGCAAGTAGTCTCCTGAGGCACAATGATTGGTATCTATTCTCTTGTAGCAAGAGACGAAGATGGGGAGTCAGGGCCAGCAGGAGGACAGGGAAAGCGTGGTTAATTGCCTCCATGAACAACTGCCTCCCAGCCAGGAGACCAAAAAAACTGCATGATGCCCAGCTACCATGACTGAACATTCTGATGAAAGATTCCACTGAAAAATCCTGATCAAAAGGGGGGCAATGCAGAATAGAGTTTCAAATTCACCTGGATTCCACACATTTGAGAGCCATGGCGTCTGGTTGAACACTCAAAACTGTTTCCCTAAATAATCTTTAAACATTCAACCAAAAATGTCTCCTAAAGCCTTCTTAAAACCAAGTAAGAATTAAGCTTTGCTGATACACAATGTCTGCCATGAGTATTGTGTTCCATATGAAGTCCAAGAGCATCTAGAAAGATAGGGAGGAAGCTTAGGGGGCAGCAGGTTTAGGTTCACGGGGGAGGAACAGCTCGGAAAAGGAGTGTGAGAAGTTTGCACAAGGATGTCACTCATGACACATGTAGAAACTGTGGAATTGGTACATGTTTTGCTGTGCATAGGAGCTCTGGTAGCGTAGTGGTTACGAATTGGGCTGC
>NW_006408536.1:29451700-29458322 GCF_000296735.1 Chrysochloris asiatica
GTTGTTGTTGTTAAGTGTTGTTGAGTCAATCTCTACCCACAGCGACCCTGTACCGGGTTTCCAAGGAACAGCTGGTGAGCTTGAACCACCGACCTTACAGTTCAAATCAACTTTGCAGTCCAGTATTTTAATGCACAGTGCCTTACCAGGACTCCAATAAATGGGTAGGCAGAAAGAAAGGGTGTCTATAGCAATATATACATATATATTCCTATATTTGAATATCAAATCATTTTATGATACTGTAATTTATTGATGCATGTCTTTAGTTGAGGGACTTTGACCTTTGAATTAACCCATAGCATTTTAATCCCCAAAGAGAAGAGGACACTGGAGGGATCTCTTGCTTCATCAAGTCTGCAGAAGAACACTTCAGGTACAGAGTTACAGAGATATTAAAATATCAGAATTCAAAATAAAGTGCAAGAAACCTACCCATCTCTGGTTAACAACTGTCAGCTATAGTCTCCATTAAGTAAAGAGCTGGACTGAAGCCCCATGAAGACAACAAGGTACAGCTTTATTTTGTTTTAGAGAGAGACAGAGAAATGAGCATTAGCTCTAAATCAAATCCATGCCAGCTAACCCATCCACAGTCTCCCTCCCTTTATTTCAATGTTAATAAAGCAAGTCTCTGAGTTCTGCATACTTGGGCCCATGATCAGTCAACATTGCTTGTGATGCATACTGTTCCCAGTACAAATCTCCAAGTTTCTATAAGCCCGAATCCAACAGAAACATTATACTGTGAGTTGAAACATCTTAGCCTGGCGAGGCCACTGCCTACAACTTTCGTTCATTGTGTCTCTTCTCAGATCACCTCGGGCTCGCTTCTAAACAGAACCATGTGAACGTTTTCACACTGCACTCACAATCATGGCCCTAAAGAGTACGGTTGAGAGGGATGTGTGGCAGCCCCCAGCCTCGAAGCCACCCCGTTTTCTTGTATGCTTGGATAAGTACTCAAATACCATTCATTTCATCGTCTTTTAAATTCTACTCTTTTCAAAAGCGGCAATTTTGGTTTCCTGGAGGTATCTAGAAAATGGAAAGACACGATTCTTCCAACAAGAAAAAGAATTTGGAACTTATTAAAGTCAGATGAAGGTTTGGTGTGGCTCTTCCCTAAGAACATTAAATATGGAGAAAAGAAAACAAGGCTTATAAATAATGAGAGTGAGGACTCATAAGGGTGACTTTCTACTTTATGAAAAGATTCATAGCAGGTCTGCTAGAAATACGGAACCCACCCCCTGCCCATACATATGAAGAGTTAAAACTCGTACTGTGGAAGTCATCCCTGTTGATGGTAAATAAATAAAGTTATTTACCATCAACATCCCAACTCATGGACAGCTACACTCGGACAGCCTGGAACATTCCTTCCAGTCAGTGCCTCCTGGCCACGTTGACTGGACTGTACTACCACCAGGGGATGCCCATCACCAACCCAAAGCCAGGGGAATTGCAGAGCTACTCAATCCAGATGGAATCAAGGTTTTCATAGGCTAGCTGGAGAGCAGAACCAGTTCCCAATTGGGAGTCTTTCCCACACCTGTCTTTCCCAAAAGCCTCCTTGACAAGTGCGTGCATCTGGCGTAACAAGAGCCTTGGTGAACAGGCATCACTAGGGCGTCTGTCCACGCAATGGGAGGAGCAAATCTCTAGCAGATGATTCGGCGGGGAATGTGTGCTCGTTGTATGCAGCTGACATACCATTTCAGATCAGAAAATGCCAAGGATGGTCTGCTTAGAGTTGGACTTGGCTGATGCAGTTTGTTTATAGTAGATATAGTATAAACTTCATCATATCTAGAAAAGTCAAATTAAAAAACAATATCATATGGATCGTGTGGCGCTGTGGGTTAAAGCACTGGACTGCAAACTCCTTTGAACCGCAAAGTTGGCAGCTGAAGCTAACCAGCCGCTCCTTGGAAACCCTATGAAGGGTCGCTATGGGTCAGAACGGACTCGACTGCACTCAGCAACAACAACAAAGATAGTCATATTATTAAATCTAGCATTGTGTTTCTACAGAAGAATTTTGAGAAGAGTGAAGAAATCTAGAAGGTGTTTTCACGGTTGCCTGGGGGCTGGTCACCACAGTGAGGTGGCGCAGGAAGGGAGTTTATATAATTATTTTCATTTCTTTCCTGAAACAACAGATCTATCCATTATTTGTGATCTAGTTTCTAATTTAAAGAGGCTGTTTTTATCATTTCCTCTCATCTGTACACTTAAGTCATCTGCCACAAAGAAACTTGCTCTTTCATGAAATTCAAGAACAAAATCAAGAACCACTCACTAGAAATGATGTGGTTTACTAAGTACTATAAATTTGCTTTTACTATGCAAGTATTCCTTTAAAACAACTGTTTAGAACTTATTTTATCTATATTGTGTTGAATGGGAGCCTTTCTGCTCCCGTACAGATTTACAGCCCCGGAAACCCTGTACAGGGTAGCTGTGAGTTGGAACTGACTCCAATGCACATAACAACAACAACAACAACAATAGATAAAATAAATTGGATGGGTGATCATAGATGATAGCTAGTACTTGACAGAGAGATATGTCAGTAGATAAGATAGATATAGGTAGATAGATGATAGATAGACAGATGATAGATAGATAGATAGATAGATAGATAGATAGATAGATAGATAGATAGATATAGTTGATAGATAAACAGATTGTTAAGTTGTTGTTGTTAAGTGCTGTCGAGTCGGTTCCGACCCATAGCAACCCTGTACAGGGTTTCCGAGGGTGTAAATCTTTACGGGATTAGAAAGCCTCATCTTTCTCCGGCAGAGCGGCTGGTAGTTTCGAACCACTGACCTTAAGGTTCACAGCCCGATTCATAACCACTACGCTACCAGATAGATGGGTAGAAAAAGCAACATGTATAATTTTAGTCCCTACCAATAGCTAGAACAGCTACATAACATTGTACAACTCTTTAAATTAAGACAATTACTAATTGGATTTCTCCAAAGGTAAAAAAATATTCTTAGGTATGTCTTTTTCCTGATGTTACTCAGATTTTTGGTCTCTGCAGGAGATCATAAAAAAATGTCGGGCAGCAATAAAAATAAAAAGAAATAGAGGAATGGTTTATTTTAAAAGACTAGGGTGATATGAAAGTTACATTGGGGTTGGGACATTTTTGGGTAGGTGCTGTAAATGCTCTGCTCTTGACTCCTAACCTAAAGGTGAAGAGTCTCAAGTCACCAGGAAAGAAAGAGCTGGCCATGCTCTTCTGTACAGACGACCTCAGAGAAAACTCTAGGGAAAAGACCTATCCTGACCTGTGGGCCTTCCAACCACTGGAATTAATTTGAAGATAACAAGCTTTTATTATTAATAATAGTCTCATGGGGAGGGTAAAGCCTTCATTCTTTTTCCACTTTTTCTGAATGGAGATCATTTTTTAATTTCAATGACCACCCACCCCCACCCCAATACTTGTTGCAGAAGATGGTCCCTGGACACCAGAGCGTTGAGCCATTGGGGGTCCCAGAAGACTGACCAGTTCTGAGACGAAAAGGATTGAAAGACAGAGTGTCTTTATAATGGCGATGTCACCATTCAAACCTCTGTTACCGAGGACAGCGATCATATATCAAACTGTCAGAAAGGAACCAATGGGGAGCAGGTGTCACTGGGCTTGTGTGCCTGTCGTCGTCCCATCTGACCAGGGAGCTGGCGTGGTCTGGTCTCTGAAAGTAGTGGATGGAGACACGCAGCCTTCACAGTGTCCGTGACTCTTGTCCGAAAAGCTGATCCTGAGCATGCGGGCTTGGTGTCCATACACAGATGTGCATCAGCTTGTGACTCCCGATGACAAGCCCGCTGCCTCCTCCTCATCACAGGGTGAGGCCCTTGTGGGGACAGCAGAGACTCCCAAGGTTACATCTGTTCCCTCGTTTGCAAGCTTGGGGGATGGAGGACCCCTCTGCTCGGGGGTCGTCTTCCAGGAAGCAGAGTTTTGTGTTGAATTTTACTGTGCATTTGTCAGGATCAGTCAAGAGGACAGGAGTCAGACATACTAAAAACAACAGGGAAAATAAAAAGGCCTATAAGCCTTGGTCACTTAATTCTTTATGTGTCCAACCTCAGTCTGTGATGTCCCTACAGGGCACACTGCTGGGCTGTGCACGGCAGGAGGACAGACACGATGCCCATGGCTTCCCCTCCGCCCCGGAGCTAAAGACTTCTGGGAGAGATGGCTGTGTGGCCTTTCCTTGGCAGTCGTCTTTATGGGAGGCAGATCCCAGGGTTTATTCCACGGTGCCATTGGGTGGGTGCCAGCAACTCATCTTTCAGTGACTAGCTGGGACAAACCCTTGGGCCACCAGCAGTCTTTGCTGTCACAAGAGGATGAATAAATGCTGTGTTTGAACCCAGTTGTGGTGCTGTAGGATAAGCACTGGACTGCTAACCACAATGTCAGTGACTCAAACCCGTCAGCTGCTTTTAGAAAACTATACCCCGTCGCTCTGACTCTGACTCATAGCACACAACAACAAAGCTGTGTGTTAGTCCTCACACCTTGCAGGGATCTCTTTGTTAACAAGCCTTAACATTAGTCAAACAAATATAAAATGCAGACCAAAGGACCTGGGATATAAAGGGCACCCTGGAGAGTCCTGGGTGACTGACACATGGAATAAACACCCAGACCAAAGCCACAGCCATTGAGTTCATTTTGATTCCTAGCAACCCTCTGTCCAGTTTGTGAGGCTATAAATCCTTACAGGATCAGAAAGCCTCCTCTGGTTCCCTCAGAGTGGGGGTTAGATTTGAACTGCTGACCTTCCGGTTGGCAGTCCAACCCACTGAGCCACCTGGGCTCCCTCCCTGAGACATTGAGTCCATGTTGAGCGTGTAGGAGAGAAATCCCAACAATGATTTCAATGAGAGAAAACAGAATTTGGACTATATACTCAGGCCATGGCTAGTCATTGAAATGGGTTGTTGATAGCTGGGGCTGAGTCGGTTCTGATTCATAGTGACCCTGTACAGGGTTTCCAAGGTAGCAAGCACATAAATAGTGTGGAGAAAGACATACATTGCAGCAAAGAAGGGAGATGGAGAGAGAGTAGTTAATACTCAACAGACTAGTGAGAAGACTAAGGCAAGAATCCAACGTAGATCAAACAAAACAAAAGCCATTGCGTTAAGATGGACTCTGGCGACCTAATCGTGAGCCTCAGAGGAGAACTGTGCTCCAGAGGGTATTCAGTGGCTGATCTTTGGGCCATGCATTGCCAGGCGTTTATTCCGAGCCACCCCTGGGTGGGTTCAGACAGATAGCCTTTTGGCTAGTGGTTGAGCGTTTCACCATTAACGCCACCCAGGGCTACAATGTGAGGAGGTAACAGGGACTGAAGCATGCATGAGCAGATTTTTTTTTGGTCAGGTAGTGCAAGGAGAGTGAGAACACTAAAACTTGGGTGTTTTTGAGTCAGATTTTTAATTGTTGGAAAGCCTGTGTGCATTTCATATTTCAACTTTTAGCTTTACTCATACATATATGATTTACATGATCTGTCCAACGAGTCTAAGGAGTTCTGGTGGTGCTGTGGGTTAGGTGGTGCGCTGTTAACTACAGAGTTGGCAGTTCAAAGCCACTAGCCATCTGATAGGCGGGAGTAAGACGAAGCTGTTTGCTACCATAAGAATCGACTCAACAATTGTTCTTTCGGTACAATTCCACTAGTGATATCAATTTAAAATACAATTATAATTTGAAATGTGTATGAGAATTTTATTAAATACATCAGTAGTGTGGTATTTTTAAGAAGCACTGGACCGCAAATCACATGGTCTGCAGTTCAAGCCCACTACCCGCTCCCTGGGAGAAAGAGGAGGCTTTCTGCTTCTGTAAAGACTGATATCCTCGGAAACTAGTCACTAACAAAAAAATGGAATTTTAGGATCAACGTATTTATTACCGTTCTAAGTGTAACTAAGTATGCGTACCAGTGCTAACCAAGTCTGAACTGAGAAGGCTTTCCTTGGGGGTGGATGGGATGGGGTATTATATTTAGCAGTCTGAGCCATGGATGTCATTCACAAAATTATTGGTTCTTTGAAGTTTACAAGTCTCATTTAAGTTGTTTCCACATTTATAAGTACCATTTAAAATAAATGTCACTTGAGGGGTTTTATATGGACTTGAATATTGAAAGGAAACTACACTTTGAAAATTGAGTTCATCAGGCTGACTATTGGGTAGAAGTTGGCAAGCTCACTCTACAATTCGGATGAGATTCCAAGGAGTCCAGAATAGCCCAAACAACCTGGAACACAAACAAAAACAAAGAGCAAGGTAGTCATACTTACTCTTTTCTGATTTCACAACTTACTACAAAGGAGTAGTATTCACGACAGTGTGGGGCAAGCATGGAGCAGACATACATAGTACTGTAATAGTACTTCTTCTTGTTAAGTGCCGTCAAGTCGGTTCTGATTCATAGTGACTCTGTATAGGGTTTCTAAGGAGCAGCTGCTGAGTTTGAATCACTGACCTTGTGGTTCAAACAGACCATGACGTCAAGTGCTTATCCTACCGCGCCACACCAGAGGTCCTTGGTGTTGTTCTTAAGTGCCTTTGAAT
>NW_006408536.1:29458506-29465892 GCF_000296735.1 Chrysochloris asiatica
GCATTAACCCACAGCGCATTAACCCACAGCGCCACACCAGGACTCCAGGGCTCCTTGTTGTTGTTAAGTGCCTTTGAGTGGATTCCGACCAATAGCGACCCTTATAGGTTTCCAAGGAGCAGCTGGTGAGCTTGAACGATCGAACTTGCAGTTCAAATGACTTTGCCGTCTGACGCACTGGCCCACAGTGCCACACCAAGACACCATTAGAGTCCAGAAATAAGCCTACACAGCACCAGCCAACTCAACTTCAAGAAAGGTTGCAACTGGGAGCGGAGGTCCCTAGGACCATCAGGGGAGAGGAGCAGGGAGCGGGACCCTACCCAGAGAAGCAGTGATGCCTGAAATGGAGCCAGAGATGACGACGTGGAGCGATGGAGCAGCTGGAGATTTTAGATCCAGAGAGGGAGAGCGACTGTGTGCTGAAGACCTCGTGGGGTATGGGGAAGGGATTGCATGGAGGGGATTGTAACCATGACAAGGAGACGGTATACGATAGAATGAATGTAAAACTAATGTTCTCCCATGTAAACTATCACATAATTCACAATAAAACATTAAAAAAAAAAAAAGAAAGAAAGAAAAGAAAAAGAAAGGTTGCAAGACCATTCCAGGGGGGAAAAGTCTTCAACAAATTGTGCTGTGGCCACTGGACAGCCATATTCATAAGATTGAAAGTGGAGGATGACACCAAGAAAGGAGAGATACATTACACAATATGAAAGTTAACAAATGTTTGTGTATCACCGGACACAAGACAGTGACAGGCACAGCTCCAAGCAGGAGACGATCACCTCTCAGTCTTTGTTTGCAGCCCTGTTGTTGCTAGTGGCTGGATAGGTGACCCCCACTTTGTGGCAAAAAGGAAGGAAACACTGCCTGGCTCTGCTCCATCTGCACAATGGGGTTGGGGATTAGGCTGTTGTGGTCCATAGGGTTTCCTTTGGCTTTTTGGAGGGAAGTAACTCTCCAGGTCTTTCTTCCTAGTCTTAGTCTGGAAATCTCACTGAAACCTGTTCAGGGTCAGAGCAACACGTATGCCTCTATTGGCAGGTGGGTAGTGACTGTGCATGAACTATACTGGCCAGGAATACAACCCAGGTCTCCCGCATGGAAGGCGAGAACTCTGCCCCTAAGCCACCACTGGCCCATGTTATTCATCTACCTCTATGAAAATCCAAAATCCACTGTTGTATGTTGTCAGCAAAGCCAATTACAGGCAACCTCAGGTGTGACAGCACCAGGAGGAAGCTGGGCTCTCTCCAGAACGTACAGTTTCCCCAACAGCATTTGTGTGATGCTACTAACTATTAGAGTCCTGGTGTGGCGCTGTGGGTTAATGTACCAGACTGCAAAGCCGTTTGTACTTCTAGGTCGGCAGTTCAAGCTCACCAGCTGCTCCTCGGAAACCCTATACAGGGTCGCAATGAGTTGGAACCAACTCAACAGCACTTAACAACAACAAATAATCAAAGCTCCATCTTTTCCCCAAGTTCTCAAAGACATCTACCCCAAGAGGATGCATGGGACATAAAGATGGATTTAGTTCCATGAAAAGACAGCGTTTGACTTCCAGCATGGAGCTAGTAACAGGATTAGATTAAGCTGTGCCTGATTGTTTATGTATTGTCAATGCAGCTAAAATTGCTGAGTGGGCTGTGTGGAAGGAAAATGGAAAATTGTAAAATGGGAAAATGGAGACTTTTAATAAAGTACACTCCTTTTTCTGAAAGAACAAACAGGATGCATAGAGAAATATGCATTTCTTAAAAGCATGCTGAACATTAAGTACAATATGTTGTTTAGTGTGACCTGTTGTTATAAAGAATCCTTTTATTTAAGAAGGGTAAGTAACACAAGATGAAAGTTAGATGCATTTGATTCACGGGATTCATACCAGCGCCAAAATTAGCTGACTCACAAATACTAGAGCTAGCATTGCCACAGAATGGATCCTGGAGTTCCTACCTGCAGGAACACATCAAACTCTCTTCTTCTCTTCGGTGTCTGATTCCTCTTCATTACTCATTTCTGAGGACAGGCAATTAAGGGTTTAGAGTGATTCATTCATTAGACGATTAGGAATCTTCAAAACCAGCATCATGTTAAACCATATACTCCTTTACTCAGTCCAAACATTATTAAATGATAATCAGAAGAAGGCTTGGCATTTGGGCAGAGAACCAACAATAGCAGAGAACATCCTCATCTAGCATCTATGAGAGCATCACCCAGAGCAGCCCACAGAGAGAAGTATCCAAATTCAAACAAAACCATAAGATGGAAAACAGGGAATTAAAGCTCTGCGTTTGCAACAGTAACAAACTCACAAAGTAAAAAGGCACTAGTGTAGTTACAAAAAACCCAAACCAATCCACTGCCATCAAGTTGAGTCTGATTCACTTGCTGCTGCTGCTGTTTGCTATTGTTGTTAGTTGCCATCGAGATGGGACCAACTCATAGCGACCCTATGCACAACAGAATGAAGCACTGCCCAGTCCTGGGCCAACCTCACCATTGTTGCTACACCTGAGACCATCGCTGCCGCCACTGTGCCAACCCATCTCGTTGGGAATCTTCCTCTTTTTCTCTGACCCTCCACCTTACCAAACATGATATCCTTCTCCAGCAACTGGTCCCTTCTGACAATATGTCCAAAGTATGAGAAACAAAATTTGGCCATTTTGGCCTCCAAAGAGCACTCTGGCTGCACTTCTTCCAACACAGATCTGTTGGTTCTTTTGGCAACCCATGACACTTTCAATATTCTCCTCCAACACCATAACTCAAAGGCATTAATTCTTCTACGGTCTTCCTTATTCATTGTCCAGCTTTTGCATGCACATGAGGTTATTGGAAATACCATGGCTTGGGTCAGGTGCACCTTAGTCCTCAAGCTGACATCTTTGCTCTTCAACTCTTTAAAAGGTTTTGTGCAGTAGATTTGCCTAATGCAATACGTCATTTGATTTCTTGACTGCTGCTTCCATGAGTGTTGATGGTTGATCCGAGCAAAGTGAAGTCTTTGACAACTTCAATCTTTTCTCCATTTATCTTGATGTTAGTAATTGGTCCAGTGGTGAGGATTTTTATTTTCTTTACATTGAGGTGCAATTAAAAGCTGTGGTCTTTGATCTTCATCAGTAAGTATTTTATAATCTGTATACCACAAGTTGTCAATGACTCTTCCTTCAATCCTGATGCCATGTTTTTCTTCTCAGATTATTTGCTCACCATACAGATCGAATTAAGTATGGTGAAAGAATACAACCCTGGCACACGTCTTTCCTAATTTCAAACCACTCGGTGTTCCCTTGTTCTGTTTGAACAACTGTCTCTTAGTCTACATACAGGTTCCTCATGAGCACAATGAAGTGTTCCAGAATACTCATGCTTCTCAATGTTGTTCGTAGCTTGTCAGGATCCACACAATCAAAAGCTTTTCAATAATCAATAAAACACAGTTATTTTTGGTATTCTCTGCTTTCAGCCAAGATCCGTCTGACATCAGCAATGATATCCCTCGTTCCATGTCCTCTTCTGTATCCAGCTTGAACCTCTGGAAGTTCTCTGTCAATGTATAGTTGCAACTGTTTTTATATTACTTTTAGTAAAATTTTATGCACATAGCAACTCTATATAGAATTTCTGAGACAGTCAATCTTTACAGGGGCTGAAAGCTTCATCTTTCTCCTTTGGAGCCACTGATGGGTTTGAACCACCCACTTTTTGATTAGCAGTTCAGAATTTATTCCACAGAAGCCACGTGGGCTACTAATATAGTTACACAACTTTTAAATGAAGAAGAAATCAAGTAGATGTCAAGAAATAAAAAATATTTTAAAATCTAACTGTAATTTTAAAGCTGGACTCCTGGTGTGGCGCTGTAGGATAAGTACTGGACTATTAAGCACAAGGTTGGTGGTTCAAACCCACTGGCCACTCCTTGGGAACCTTGTACAGGGTTACTTTGAGTTGGAACTGACTCCATGGCACTAAACAACAACAACAACTTTAAAAGTAGACCAAGTCTATTCCTGGCCCTGGCTCAAGCCCTAACCCTAAACTTAACACCAATCCTAGGGGAAAAGAAGAATGCTTTCTTCGTTGAGATTCCTGGAGACCATTTTGAGTGAGACTTTCAACGTTACTTAGTGTTGGAGTACTAATTCTTTATTGTTGCTTTGATAAGTCCTGTCGAGTCGATTGTGAGCCATAGCAACCCTCTATAGGGATTCTGAAGAGCAGTTGGTGAGTTAGAACTGCTGACCTTGTGGTTCAAACCAACCTTACAGTCCATCTCATTAACCCTCAGCGCCATAGCTATCTGTTTACTGTTCCCTAAAATGACTAGAAAGATGAGAATTTCTGCTTCCACGAACATTTACAGCAGCCTTGGAAACACTAGACGATATGAGCTGGAAACAACTCCATGGCACTTAACAACAACAAAAATGACTGTGCTTGACTAACTTACAAGTGGGTGGTTCAAATCCACTTGGTGGTACAGTGAGAGAGAGGCCTAAAGACCTACTTCCATTAAGACTATAACCAACACTCTGACTGGTGACCACGTTTGTCACTGATAAGGGGAAGTGAGGGAAAAACAACAATGAAGCTGCGAGCTAAGCCCTACCATGTTCAACAGACTCCTGTGAACCCGGGTGGAGACCCGGTTGGCCAGCAGTATGGCAAGACCTGGGGACTCTTGGGCCCAGGGTCAGTGACATAGCCACAGAGGACTACAGTGGAGAGTGAAGCATCCAGCTGATAAGAAGGGAGGGCATATGCACAAGAACACCCACACTTACAGATAATACCCACGTGACCTGGCTTCAATGACTGGATGATCAGAGCTCAACTAGAAGAAGAAAGATACAATTTGATGAACTTGACCTACATGTATGGATGCAGTAGCTCAAAAGAGGGAACAGATCTTTACAGCGAGGATCATTCCCACCCCCTCCATACACAGAGTAGACAGGGATGGGCAACTTGGACATTGGCTACCCAAAATGGTGGGGAGGGGGCTGCAAAGGCAAGAAGTGACTGGCTTACAAGCTTTCAAGAGGGAGCCTAGATCCAGAGGGCACGGAGGAAGGTAGAATCTCCACTAAGTAGTATCCAATCTGTCTGGGCAGAGCTGATGAAAGGAGATGGGGATAGCGCTCATGTGGTACAATAGTGAATAATTGCTATCAGGACTGACTGTGAGGGTTGGAAATGTAAAGGTGGACATTTTGTAGCAAAACACGGGGAGTGATTGACTTTGCAATCCAGGAGCGGAGGTTCCTGAGACAATCAAGGAAGAAGAGTGGAGTGTGACACCCTAACCAGAGAAACAGTGACGCCAGAGATGGAGGCAGAGATGATGATGTTGGGAGATAGAGTGGCTGGGGACTCTAGACCCAGAGAGGGAGAGGGTCTATGTGCTGGCGACCAGGGGGCAGGCTTGTTTGATGATGCATGAAGGGATTGCAATCAGGCAATGAAGTGATATACGATAGGATGATTGTAAACCTAATGTTCTCCCATGTAAATGATCACATAATTCACAATAAAAACTTAAAAAAACAAGACTATGACCACGAAACCCATGAAGCACTTCTAATCTGTAATGAATGGGGTCAGAATCAACGCCATTGGAAATGTTTATTTTTAAAAGAGCTCTTTTAGACAGGACTTTATCTTTTACTAATTGAAGCACTGAGGTCCTGGTGTAGCGCTGTGGGTTATTGCTGTGGACTGCAAAATCAGTTTGAACGATAAGGTTGGCTGTTCAAGCTCACAAGCCGCTCCTCAGAAATCCTATACAGGGTTGCTATCGTCAGAAATGACTCGACAACTCTTAACAACAACAGTTGTATCACTGTTTAGATTTGAATGCCGTGGCTATCCAGCATATCTGTGCTGTATTCATGGTGACAGTCGGGCTGTTTCCAGGCTCTCCTTCCCAGTGAGTGATAGATCCTACCTCCAGGAGAAAGCACAGGGGTGGGCGGGACTTCCTTCTGCTGTTCCTAAGGTCGCTGTGAGTCGGAACCAGCTTGATGGCACCGGACAACAACATGAATACAATGACACAGAAGCTGCCAGCCAGGGGTGGTGTCCATATAATGTTTAAAAGACTTCTCCATAGCTGTTTGCGTCAACTCCTAAATATTGTGAATTTAAAGCCACTTGGGGTCCACTGCAGTCTGGATCTGGTCACTCACTGCCTTCAAGCTCCTGCCACCTTGGAGTGACCCTGTGGAGGGTTTCCGAGCCTGTCGGTCTTCTTGGGAGCAGACAGCCTCACCTTTCTCCCCAGGAGCGGCTGGTGGGTTTGAATTGCCAACCTTGATGCTAGCAGTCCAGTGCTTACCTACAGCACCACCAAGGCTCTGAGATATGGTGTTTCTGGTGGTGGCTGTGTGTGGTGGAGGCAGTTCTGACTCAGCGACCCTCATAGGGTTTCCGAGCCTATGAATCCTTACAGAAGCAGCAAGCCTCATCTTTGTCCCGAAGAGCAGCTGGTAGATTCAAAGTGCTGACCTTACAGTTAACAGCCCAACTTGTAACCCACAATGCTACAGGGCTCCTGGATATGGTGGCAGACATATTTCTTTACGGTGTGTTGCTGTAGGATCAGCACTGCATGGTAACCACAAGGTTGGTGGTTCAAACCCACACGCCCACTCCTTGGAAACCCTGTACAATGTCACCAACTCTACAGCACTTAACAACAGCAACATTTATTTCTTTAGGTATTATACATCACCCATCTGAACAAGCACCGTTGTTTGCAGTGTTTCTCACAGATAGAAAAGTCCGCTGGACAATGATGTGCTGGGCTTAGGCATGGAAGAGTGGATGGCTGAATGGGTCACTGTTATGTACCATAGCACAGAGAGTCTTCAGAAAAGGTTTCTAACAAATGGTAACGGATAAGATGGGAATATCCTTTCTACCAAGTAGCACTGAACGTAGAATTCTGTATTCCAAGGTCATAGTAACAAGTGGTTGGTAAGTGTCTTCCAGTAGGTATAACTCAGAGAGACCACATATAGCATTTTCAAGGAGCAGCTGGTGGGTTTGAACCACTGACTTCCTGCATAGCAGTGCAGTGTTTGTCCTAGAATACCAAACCAGAATTCCTACTGACAACAACATGCTTCAAATGGACAGCCATCTGGGGTTGGGTTGAAGTTGGCTGGGCTTCTGGAATGCAAACTCGCTCTTCTTTTGGGATACAGCTACACCAAGAACCCTCCAAACCCCGATTCTATCAGTAACGTTTCATGAGTTACTGCAGATAACATACTGCTTTTTTTAAGTATTAAAAAAAATATTTATTGTGGTACAACATATACAACAAAAAGTTTGTGGTCGTGGTGGTTGTATGAG
>NW_006408536.1:29466542-29468258 GCF_000296735.1 Chrysochloris asiatica
CAGTAGCCACTCCTTGGAAACCCTATACAGGGTTGTTATGAGTCAGAACTGGCTTGATGGCACTTAACAACAACAATATATACACTTAACCATATAGAAGGCTCCTTGTATGGCACTATAGGATAACTACCAGACTGCTAGCTGAAAGGTCGGTGGTTGAAACCTACCAGCTGCTCTTCAGAAACCCCATATAGGGTCACTGACTCGGAACCAACTCGACGACCCTTAACAACAGCAAGTGTCCCACTTAATGACATTCGCCATATTGTAATCCAAACAACATGCCCAGTTTTGAGAGATGGTAACTCACCCTTCTGCAACAGATTTCCTCTCTTGATTGAGAATAAAAATTAGGATTATTAAACATATTCCACCTGAGTGATTGTTTCTGGCACATAAATATCTATCAGCAGATTTTGTAGCTAAAGGCAAAGGAGCAATTTGCCAAAGACAAGGGTAGTCTATATTTAGTCCAAATCGTTTTCAAAAGTAATCCATCTGTGGGAATTCACAGAATAAAATATATTAAGTGCAAAGCTCAGAAAACAAGGCCGATGCATTTTTACTGTTCCCTAAACCATCATGCAATTCCCATGACATGAAAAGCTCAAATTCTGTCAAATACAATTGCCAAAATGTATAGCGTTCTTCCTTCCAACACTGCATGTTCCAATTACTAATGGATGTTTACAACCGTTTCTCCTCATTTTGAGGTGTGTCCTGTCAGCCAATGAAGGTCCTGAAAGCTTTACAAAGAAGTAGACAGACATGAAACTACAGATATCATATTCATGTTTATTCTTGGGTTGGAAGGGCACTCACCCAAAAATTGTCTAAAACAATCCAGGCTAACACACACACACACACATATCACACCCAAGACAAACCAAAAAATACTTACATACTGCACTTTTAACATCATTCCATAATTCCCACCAGAGTGACCAGCCGTGTGTGCGTGTTTGTGATCTTTCTCTGGAAAGTAGCTACTACCATGTTCAAATACATTAATGCGATGCATTCTGGTACAGAGTGTCTTTGAATTCTTCCTGTATACTAAATTAAAACAGACCAGCTTTTGGATTTTAGATCAGTGGTAAAATTATTTTAAGCTGCACAGCTATTCCCAGAGCAAAGGCTCTGAAGCTTACAGTCTGAAGCATCACTATCTGGGTCAAATTGATCAAATTGATCTTGTATCCAGACAGAGGCTGTTGGTGAAGTGGGGGTACTTGCTTAGGCACAATGCCATCCATCTGTATGACAGAGTAGAGCCCTCCTTTTCCTAGTCAGAAGTCCCGGGGCACTTCACTGCACTTACCACAAGACATCAGAAGAATCCTAACTTTTCCCTTAAGTAGAGCAAAAATGATCTCCTCTTACACATGGAAAATGACAACAGATGGCTATTTATACAATTAGAATAAATAGTCTCAAATCCGCTTAGCCAAAAATACATTTTGTTTGAATATTCATAACGTTCCTCATGATCTCCTTGAAAGAGTTGAAAATACATTTGTGCACGTAGAGTTTTGCCAGTGGATGAGAAACTTACACGTCCGATCTTCACACACATCTCTCATGGACTATTGAGAGGTGCAATGATAAGCGCTTGGCTGCCAACCCACAGGTCAGCCTTTCAAGTCACCCCATAGCTCCACCCTCTACTCGTCTGTGGGTCACAACTCCTGTCAGTGGGTCCTACTGTGGTGGCTT
>NW_006408536.1:29469038-29477096 GCF_000296735.1 Chrysochloris asiatica
ACATACCAACCACTAAAGCCAGTGATGATGAAATTGAAGAATTCTACCAACTTCTTCAGTCTGAAATGGGATCAACATGCAAATAAGATGCACTGATAATTACTGGTGATTGGAATGTGAAGTTCAGAAACAGAGTGCAAGGATCAAAAGTAAGAAAGGAAGAAAAGACCAAAATGGATATTTTAGAAGGATCAAAAGTTCGAAAGAAAGAAAAGACCAAAACAGATATCAGAAGAGACTCTGAAACTTACTCTTGGGTATAGAAAGGCTAAAGCTCATGGGAACAATAAGGAAGTCAAAAGAGCTGAACAGAAAATTTGAAAGTGCAGCTTTAGAAGACAAAAAAGTATTTATGTTATAATGAAATGTACAAAGACCTATAATTAAAAAACCAAGAGGTGTGAGCACACGTAGCATTTCTCAAACTGAAAGAACTCAAGAAAAAATTCAAACCTCGAATTACAATACTGAAGGATCCTATGGGCAAAACGGAGTCCTGGTATGGCACTGTGGGCTAATGCGTCAGACAGTGAAGTTGTTCAAGGTCAGTGGTTCAAGCTCACCAGCTGCTCCTTGGCAACCCTATACAGGGTCGCTATGGGTCAGAATCGACTCAATGGCACTTAACAACAACAACAACAACATGGGCAAAATACTGAATGATGCAGAAAGCATCAAAATAACATGGAAGGAATAGAGAGTCACTCTACCAAAAAGAAATGGTCCACGTTCAACCACTTCAAGAGGTAGCATATGATCAAGATCCAATGATACTGAAGGAAGAAGCTTAAAGCTGTACTGAGGGCATTGGCAAAAACCAGGTATTGGCAGAGTACAAGCTGAAATCTTTCAACAAACTCATGCAGCACTGGAGGCACTCCCTCATCTATACCAGGAAATTGGGAAGACAGCTACGTGGCCAACTGATCGGAAGAGATCTACGCTTGTGCCCATTCCAAAGACAGATGTCTCAGTGGAATGTAGAAACCATAGGACAATATCATTAAGGTCACATGCAAGTAAAATTTTGCTGACGGTATTTAAAACACCGTTCTAACAGTACATCGACAGGGAACTGCTGGAAGTTCAAGTCAGTTTCAGAAGTAGACATGGAACTAGGGATATCATTGCTGATGTCAGATAGACCTTGACTGAAAGCAGAGAATACCAGAAAGATACTTACTTTGCTTTATTTGTTCATTAAAGACTTTTAACTGTGTTGATCATGACAGACCATGTATAACACTGAGAAGAATGGGTATTCCAGAACACTTAAATGTGTTCATGAGGCAACTTTACATAGACCATGAGGCAGTTATACGAACAAAACTAGGAGCTACTGAATGGTTTAAACTCAGGAATGCTGTGTGCTGGGGTCGGAGTCTTTCACCATACGTATACAATCTGTATGCTGAACAAATAATCCAAGAAACTGGGTTTTATGAAGAACATAGCATCAGGATTGAAGGAAGACTCAAATGATGCAAACTTACTAGCTGAAAGTGATAGAGGACTTAAAATATTTACTGATGAAGAACAAAGACTACAGCCTTCGGTATAGGTTGCACCTCAACGTAAAGAAAATAAAAATCCTCACCACTGGACCAATAAACAATATCCATATAAATGGAGCAAAGATTGACTTTAGCAAATATTTCATTTTGCTTGGATCTACAATCAACACTCACAGAAGCAGCAGTGAAGAAAGCCAATGACATAGTGCATTAAGCACATCTGCTGCACAAGACCCTTTAAAGTGCAAACAAGCCAGGAGATCAGTTTGAAGTCTAAGGTGGGCCTGATCTAAGCCATGGGATTTTGGATCTCCTCATATACCTGTATAAGGCTGGCCAGAGAAGAATCAATGCATGTGAATCATGCTGTTGGAAAAGAATATTAAAAGTACCATGGACTGTCAGAAAGAGCCAGATATCTGTTTGCAAGGAGTACAGCCACAATGTTCTTTAGAAGCCAGGATGGAGAAACTTTGTCTCTCACACAAAGACACAGATGAACCAGTGCTTGGAGAAGGGTATCATACTCGGTAAAGTGGAGTGTGAGTGATAAGGAGGAAGACCCTCCAATGAGACGGACTGACACAGTTGGCACAAATGTAACAACAAATGAGAGAAAGGCACAGTACCGGGTAGTACTTTCATTGAGTCTGTGAGTATTCTGTTATGTCTGTGTAAGGTCGCTATGAGTTGGAACCGACTCCATGGCACCTAACGTCGCTCCACAGATGAAAACACCCAGAGGTCTGTTTCAAAAAGATGAAATCCTAGGACATCTGATGGGGCTGTTCTACCATGGCCTGTAGAGTTGTTATAAGTCGGAATCAACTCAAGGGCACACAACAACAACAACAACACATCTCCTAAGTGATGAAGGAGAAGACAGCATGTCTTGGGTTTGGCTTCATCTGAAATCAAGTGAGTACAACTTGAAATGGAACACGAGACATTCACGTCGGAAAGCAGGGCATATTTAGAACGAAATGAGGAAAACTCACTTGCAATTAAACTGAATCAAGCTCCCCACATGGTGCCCTTTGAAGGAAATGGGGACCTGCACATCTTTCCTTCATCTGTTACCTCCACAGTCTCTCTAATCACAACACGACTTTCAACTGGACTGTTCTGGAAATCAAGCTCATGATTTCAGAGCTACGTGCTGGTTGGTATTCAACCTTCGTCAGAAGACAACACAATTAGGAAAAGTAATATGAAAAGCAAACATTTCCAGAGCAGATGATGTATGGGGAGGAGGGGAAAAAAAAAAGAGTATTTCCATATTTGGTAACTATTTATAAATCTTCAATTCAATGATTGCAGAGTTATTTAAGTCTCATCTCGAAAGCAACCTTTCCCAACCACTTCACATCTCAAATATGAATACAAGAAAGCGCTTTGAGTCATTTAAAAATACAACATGCACTTTTCCCACAGGCATTTAAATAGAAAATAAAATAAAGTAAGCTAAATATAAAAAGTTTGAAAAAAAATCTGAGAAATGATTTGACTACAGACGACCCGTTACTGTCTAATTGTCTGCCTTCTAAGTTCTCAGTCTTTGTTACATTTACAAGTGGTTTCTACCCGTGAGTGTAAAAATCTCAGGGGAAACTTAGTCAAGGTCCGGGTTAGTGGGAGCAGGGGGGATTTATATATTAAATGGAAAGACAGTGAGGTGGCTCTACTTGAAGTATGATTACAGAACATCACTGTTGGTAGCATCACTGCTGTTGATGTTGATGTTAAGTGCCATTGAGTTGGTTCCGACTCATAGTGACCCTATATAGGGTTTCAGAGGTGCGATGGTGGGTTTGAACCACCGACCTTGCAGTCTAAGTTCAGTGCATTATCCCACAGCGCCACACCAGGACTCTGTGCCATCACTGTAACAAACATAAAAGCAGTTGCCCTTGAGTCAACTTTTGCTCACAGCCCCCCTTTGTGCGAACAGCAAAATGGTGCCCATGACTTTCAAGGCTGGGTCCTTCCAGAAGGTTGTCTGTGGGACCTTTGTGGGGGTGGTTGGGAAGACCAACCTTTGAGTTAGTTGTGGTTAAGGGTCATTGAGTCAGTTCCCACTCATAGCAACCCTGTACTGTATAGTTTTCAAGGAGCAGCTGGTGAGTTTGAACTGTCGAACTTGTGGTTCAAACTGACTTTGCAGTCCAATGCTTTCCTACAGTACCCCACACCAGGGCACCAACGCTTAATTGCTTAAGTGTCTGGGTTGTGATACTGAGTCCTACTGATGAGAACCGACTGGGCTCCAGAGTGATTCATTACTCCTTGATACACTAGTCTGTGTTGGAGGAAGGACCACCAGGACACTCCTTAGAAGGAAGGATGGTGAGATAAGACTTTGTCTCCTGTGCTTTCGATGTGTCTTCAGGGACATGGATTGACATAGTGGCTCAAATGTAGCAACAATTGTGAGGATGGTCTAGGAGTTGGCACTGTTTCATCCTGGTTTTGTACACGGCGTCGCTATGACTCAGAACCAACTTGGGGGCACTTAACAAAAACACACTTGGTAGATGAGGGGAGAGCAGAATGGTTAGTAAACAGAGAACTCCAAGAAGCCAGGGAAGCTTGGACTTGGTAGGAATAACACATCTTGAGGAAAACCCACTCCCATCCCTACTCATGCCTGAAGCTCTGTGATTGTTCCCTCCTGCCGATCAAAGTTGGAACTTTGGTATCAAAGAACCAGGCCATCCATCCCTTCTGGCTCCACCACTTGGCATCTTTGCAGTCTGGTACACACCAGCTCACCGTGGTTTGGGAAATGAAAGAAATAATGACTTATAGAAGTGCTTGAAACACATCTTTCATTGGTTGAGTCCTTTGCAGCAAGCAGACTCAACTCATGTTCTCTGAGTTTAGATGGCCCCGCCCAATACCCACGGCAGATTGGGGCTTCTATTACAAGTTGCTGCTATTACAGAATTACAGGGTTGGCAATTGTTTTCATTACATGATAAAAGTGGTTTTATTATTTTATGATTAAAGAGATTTTTTTTTCCCCTCCCAGCGGAGTAAAGTCGAGCTAATTTGAACCTCAAGATAGTAACGGTTTCCGGAAGCTAGATGGCAGGATCCTAGCCCCATGTCCTTTCTCGAGTCTCTTCATTGATTCCTGTTTGTATTTCCCTGGGGGTGGGAGGGAGGGGGGAGGCCTGGGCACAATCATCACTGAACTTTGATGTTGCTGTCAAGTCAAACAAACAAAAAACCTTTGAGTTGCCTCTCACGGCACACCCCTCCCCACCCCCGTGTGGCAGAGTAGAACTGTGCTATAAAGAATTTTTTTTCTTTGTGTTATTTTAATTTTTTTATTTTTAAACATTTTATTGTGAATTGAGTGAAGGTTTACAGATCTCATCAGTTTCACATTCCCCAAACCATATCTCAATAAGTACAATCCCCTCCATGCAACAATAGTTCTCCCACTTCCTCCCCATGGGTCCTGGCCACATTCCATCCACCTAACCCACTCCTTTCTCAACTTTGTCCGAGGAAAATGTTGCCGCATTGATTCTGAATGACTGACCACTCCACGGTGAGCATACCTTACTAGTGTTGTTGTTGCTCTATACACATGTGTTCTGCTTTGTTAAAACTCGGTCCATAGCCTCAGGTTTCTCCAGTCTCATTCTGACCAGTAAACCCAATCTTTTTTTTTTTTGCTTATTACTTTTAAGTCTTGTTCCGCATTTTCTCCCACTTGATCCAAGAACATTTAAGGTCATCCTTTTTAGAGCAGTTGGCAGTGGTAGCCAGGTGCCACCTAGTTCTTCTGGTCTCCGAGTTGTGGAGACTGCTTATCACATGGTCCATGAGTCCACCGAACTGATTCCAAACGTCTTCAATTATCATTCTTCTTTCCTCCGCAAATGAAGAGACCAGTAACAGCACCTTAGATGGCTGCTCATTAAGTTTTAAGATCTCAGATACTACTCACTCTAGTAGGAAGCAGAACACTGTCTTTGTGGACTGTGTTAGGTCAGCTAACCATGGTCTCCCGGGAGACTGTGGTCCTGACCCCCAGACCCAGCCCTAAGATGTCTGATAACATCTAAGAAGTTCTAATCATTCTAAATGGGTTTTGAAAAGGCCTTTGCCCTTTAGGAAGTAGATGGCTAAGTCTTATCTTCCGAGGTGTCTCTGGGTGGGTCTGAACCACCAACTTTTGGGTCAGAAGCCAAGTGTTTAACCATTGGTGCCACCCAGGGTGTCCATGGAGTAAACAGTCTGACAAATTCCAGGAGAACTTGGAGTGTATTCAGACAACTGCTTTCCTTCCCAAACAAAAGGATAATATCAAAACAGGCCATTATATGACTTCATGGGTGTATTTGTTGATTGCTTAAGAATCTACCTGCTTGAGGTCCAGAAAACAAACAAAAACTGCAACAGAAGTTTCTTGAAAATGTTAAGCTGTCAAAAGCATTTGATGTAAGTTTTAGAAAACAAGGGCTACATGAAATTGACAAAATGAACTACACGATTTCCTTAATTCCACTTGAGTAAATTGCATTAAATTACTATTTTCCTTTTCATCGTAATGAGCTCTTAGTTTGGAAGGACATTATACTAATGCCAAGAGCGGAACAACTTCTTTTCAGTTCTGGGTTTCTTGATAAAATGGGAATAAGAGATAGATCCCATTGCGAAGGTCCGTGAAGTAGTTTTTCCCAGGGCTTGTCCTACAGCGCCACCCCGGGAGCCCTAACAAAGTGATTGATCCAATCGAAAGTCTGGCTGTTCCTTTTTTTCCTCTTGGGACAATCCCAGTCACCATGTCCACACAACCCAGTGATGGGTGCTGATCCTGTTCAAGGCGCTGATGGTTAACACAGTCCACTGCTCAAAGCAAGGTTAGACATCCCAGCCCACCCAAAGGCCCCTCGGAAAAAAGCCCTAGTGCTCTCCTTCTGAAAACTCAGTCATTGAAAACTCTAGGGAGCACAGCTCAACTCTCATATGCACGGGGACAGGGTCACCACAAACTGGGATCGACTTGCTGGCAAGTTGCACTGGTCACAGAGTTGTCTTTGTAAATATCCCAGGCTGGACATCTTACTTCCTTGCTCAAGTGCCACTGTGGTACCTACTGTCCTGGCGCAGAATGACTTCGAAACCATAGCTACCTCATAGTGCTGGCCTCTGCATGTCCATAGCTGAAGGCGTGTATATTGCTGCTCTTGTCAACTACAATCAAGTCACTTTCGGCCCATAGAGACCCAGCATAGGGTTTTGGAGAAAGGACTGGTGAGTTTGAACCGCCGACCTTGTGGTTCAAACCCACCTTGCAGTCCTGAGCTTATCCTACAGCGCCAAACCATAAGCTGTGTATAGTCCAGTTGTAAAGAAGTACCTCAAACCAAGAAACTTGAGTGAGTTCTCCGTGCACGTCCTCCATTCCAGTCTCTGAAAGACAGCGTCTCCAGTGTCCTTCTGCTGTGAAAATCCTGTTCGTGCTCACAGTTCAGAGACCCAAGAGAGATGTGCCTGATTTCACTTCACTCCATGCTCTGCTCTGTGTTCTAGAGGAGGTCCCTGTCACCCGTGGTCCTGCAGAGCTCTGTGCTGGCCTCCATAATGCAATCAGTCACATTCTGTCTACACTTGTCCACCAAGGTGCTGCCTGTAAGAGCTCTGTATTCTCTCCGTCCCTAAAGAAACAATCAAGTGCCATGTGAACAATGTCTAGACGATGTCATTGTAAAGTCATCACACATTTCAAAGGGCAGGCAGGGACAGGGCTAGTAAACTTGAGAAGCAGAGAGAAATGATTATGCTTTGACTTAGAACCAAGACATGCAAATGAGTGTTGTCCTCACCAAATAATTCTCTTTTAAGCTCTCCAAATTTGCTCCTTCCGGCTTTCCCTGACGAAAAAAACAACATTGCTACAGAGCCCTGCTCTCCCAGTCCTTACTCAGGTGGTGAGGCCCACTTCTCCTTGAACCGCTCCCTGCACAGTGTGTAAAACCTGAGCTGGGTTCTAGTTGGTCCCAGACATGTAGCTTTCTCCCTCTGGGAGATAAGTTTGCGGAGCCATGAATAGTTACATATTCATCATTGCATCAACAACGCTCTGACAAATACGTAGCATGAGAGACAATGCGGAAGATGATACCCACAGCTACCCCTCTGAGCCATGGAGACCCCGTGCACACCTGAAAAGAATGGTGCCCATTCTGGAATCACTTTCACAATGCGTGGGATGTCCCGGTCAGAGTTGGATCCACTGTCTATTGTTGAGTGACTTCCAACCTACTGGGTTTATTTTCTAGTACCAGATCAGACCACGTTCAGCTGGGATGAACAGAGCTCATCTTCTAACATCTTATCAGACCACGTTCAGCTGGGATGAACAGAGCTCATCTTCTAACATCTTACCAGACCACGTTCAGCTGGGATGAACAGAGCTCATCTTCTAACAGCCTACCAGACCACGTTCAGCTGGGATGAACAGAGCTCATCTTCTAACAGCCTACCAGACCACGTTCTGCTGGGATGAACAGAGCTCATCTTCTAA
>NW_006408536.1:29477961-29480671 GCF_000296735.1 Chrysochloris asiatica
CAGACCACGTTCTGCTGGGATGAACAGAGCTCATCTTCTAACATCTTATCAGACCACGTTCTGCTGGGATGCACAGGGTTTTCATCTACCAATATCTGAACCAATCTTTTCTCCCTAGTCTTAGTCTGGAAGCTCTGGTGACATCTGGTGACTTCATGGGCACCTCTGCTGGTATTTGAAATATTACTGGCATAGCTTCCTAACAACACGCAAGTCCTGAGCAACACAATAAACCAACAAACAAGTGGTGGCTGCGACACACTGTCTGGGTGATGCTGAAGTTTCATTATTTCAGATGAAAAACTTAATTGATGTAAATGCAAGGAGCCCTGGTAGCATAGTGGTTGCAAATCAGGCTGCTAACCTCAAAATCAGTAGTTCGAATCTACCAGCCACTCTTGGGGAGAAAGATGAGGTTTTCTGGCCCCATAAAAATTTACAGCCTCAGAAACACTATACCAACTCCACCACACACCACCACCACCACCGTGTGCAACACAGTCTTCTAATGGTCATGACTGATAACATTTCTATATTTTTTTGAGACAAAAAAATGAGTCCTGGTGTGGCACTGTGGGATGATGCCCTGGACCGCAAGGCCCTTTTGAAGTGAAAGACCAGTGGTTCAAATCCACCAGCTGCTCCTCAGAAACCCTATCAGGGTCGCTATGAGTTGGAACCGACTCGACAGCACTCAACAACAACACAGTTAGTTAACTGAGTCCTGGTGTGGCACTGTGGGATAAGTACTGGGTTGCTAACCACACGGTCAGCAGTTCAAATCCAATAGCCACTCCTCAGAAACACTATACAGGATAGCAATGAGTTGGAACCAACTTGACGGCACTTAATAGTAACATTTAATTTAGGAACAATAGTGGAGTCCTGGATTACATATTGGACTGCTAACCACAGGGTCAACAGTTTGAACCCACCAGCTGCCCCATGGGAGAAAGATGAGGCTCTCCGAGAACGCCCGTTAAGATTTGTGCCATCGAGTCAGGATCCGACTCATAGCAACCCTGTACAGGGTTTCCAAGGAGCAGCTGGTGAGTTAGAACTGTAGGCCTTAAAGGCCCACACTGATGTTGCAGTATACCGCTTTAACTGGCAATGCCACACCAGAAGTCCCCTGTTAAGATTTTTGTTTGTTTGTTTGTTTGTTAAGTGCCGTCGAGTCGGTTTCGACCCATAGCGACCCTGTACAGGGTTTCCGAGGGTGTAAATCTTTACGGGAGTAGAAAGCCTCATCTTTCTCCCGCGGAGCGGCTGGTAGTTTCGAACCGCTGACCTTAAGGTTCGCAGCCCGATTCGTAACCACTACGCTACCAGACCGTGGAAATCCTACACTGGGTAGAACTGAGTTGGAAATAACTTGGCAGTACACAAAAAGAACCACATAGTTCATGTGGCCACAAGATGCGGAATGAAGAAAGTGATTATATTTGGTGATACTCATAATTTTAACAAAAGTAACAGTGGCAAATTGCAATTTGACCTTAAAGTGTCCAAACGCCCATTTCCTCACCCCTAGGAAAGACTGTAGGAACGCAATTCCACAGGGTCTTGGAAACATTTTTCCTGGGAATGCCTATTCTCTTTGCCTGAGGACACTCATGAATTGACTCTAGTGCAAAGGAAAGAAAGAAACAAAAAAAAACAACGTTTCCACATTACTTTGGAATCTATTGACATTTTTTAAATGCCGTGGAGTCACTCAGGGTGGGGAAACACCCATTTGCATTTGCAAATTCTCACCTGGTTTTCTCAACAGTCCTCTCCACTGCTGGAACACATTCCAGGAGCCTTGTTTGACAATAGACCAGAAGCCTCTTAGAGCTTGGTATTCAAGGCATGCAGGGAGGAGACTCCAAGGGGGAGACCTACCCGCTGGGCTCATTCATGCTCACCTGGACTTATCTGGGAAGGAGGGAGCTGGGAGGCCCTCTGTCTGTCCCGAGGAGTGTTGTTTTGCTTTTTTATCTACAGGACAGACTTCACTGTTTTGAGATGAATACCTGGATCCTAAGGTCCAGTGGTTCCCATTTGCTTTGGGGGGAATTGGGAGCTGGTGCCTGTCTAGCCTCCAGACTGCAGCGGAAGTCAGGACCCCTTCAGAACTGACTCACCAGGTGGCTCCACAGGCAAGCCCAGAAGACAGCTTCTCAACTGAGTACCTTTCTCAACCCAACTTCTCCCTGCCTTCCCTGGGCTCTGTGGGTACATCCCATCTTGATCTACCTCTTCCTTTTGAAACACAGTCACTAGGAACTTAAGTTTCCAATATGATTGCATACTTTGGGGCCAGAATCAATGGACATATCTACTCCTCAGGTGGTTTTTTTTTTTACCTAACTTAGGTACTGATAGAGTTCCATCACAAGGGGTGTGTGGATTGCACAGGGAAAGACTTTCTGTCGGGGGGGGGGGGGCACATAAATGACTGAGTCTAGAATATTTGTGCTGAAGCACAAATGTATGATCTTAACATATATATATATATATATACATATATATATATATATATACATTCCCACTAGAAAGGACAAGCAGACTGGAACAGCTACAGTGACAGAAGATACATCTTCATGATGAACCTGACCTATACTCAGAGCAGCAGTTACTCTAAATACCAACAGAGAGGGAAAGAGTCTTCAAATCAAGTATCAATGCTATCCGTTCTGAGCACAGGGTAGATAGGGATGGGCAA
>NW_006408536.1:29481675-29483863 GCF_000296735.1 Chrysochloris asiatica
GAGTCCTGGTGTGGCACTGTGGGTTAATGCGCCAGACTGCAAAGCTGTTTGAACTGCAAGGTTTGCGGTTCAAGCTCACCAGTCGCTCCTTGGAAACCCTGTATAGGGTTGCTATGAGTCGGATCTGACTTGACGGCACTTAACAACGAATATATATATATACACACCTGCAGTTAGTTATAACAATAATAACATTTTTAGTAAACCCAACTTACATGTATACATTTCAACATATGCAATGTACATTCAAGGCTAAAACTCTACGCTCATCTTCCGTTTTGACCCTTCTAATGCCAATTGGTGAGAGTGGCCACAAGTACCTGATTCCAGGGAAGCTTTGAGTCACATGACCCAATACTACTGTAACAGCTGGAGTTAAAGTAAGCTCAAAAACTCTAACATCTGAGTTAACATAAAAAAAAAAAAATGTCACCAACTCAATGGCGGCAACTGACAATAACAATCATCAAGGAGCATGCACTAGGGTTTTCCTCGCTGCGGGTAGATTTACAGTCACTGATGTTTTCAATTTTTCTGATGTTTCAGTTACAATAATAAAAAAAAAAGTAAGCAGTACTTGAGAACTTACATCAGTAACTTTTTGAGACTAAAGCGGTAATTAACGGAAAAAGACAGAGAAAAAAAATGAAAAGCCTTCTGCCCAGTTACTAGTAATGTCATCCAATGCACATTGTTGTGGTGGGTGCTGTGGAGTCTCTTGTAACTCATAGTGACCCAATTAAATGAAACACTTCCCAGTCGGTCTTGCGTCATCCTCACAATTTTTGTTAAGCCCGAACCCCTTGGTGCTGCGATTTTGCCAATCGAATTAATTGGGATTCTTCCACTTTTTCACTGACCTTCCAAAACTGATGTTCTTCTCCAGAGACTGGTCCCTTCTGATACCATGTCCGAAGTATAAGGCACAAAATTTGTCCACCCTGGCTTCTAAGGAAGATTCTGATTGTACTTACAACACAGACTTGTTTGTTCCTCCAGCAGTTCAGGGCACTTTCAATATTCTTCTCCAACACCATAACTCAGATGCATCATTTCTTCCCAGGGCCTCCTTATTCACTGCCCAGCTGTCACATGGATAAGAGGCTATGGAAAATACCATGATTTGGTCACCTGCACCTTAGTCCTCCAACTGACATTTTTGTTCTTGGACACTTCAAACAGGTCTTATGCAGCAGATTTGCCTAGTGTAATATGTCATTTGATTTCTTGACTGCTGTTTCCATGAGTGTTGATACTGGATTCAAGGAAAATGAAGTCTTTTACAACTTCAATCTTTTCTCCATTTATCATAATGTTATTTAGTAGTCCAGTTGTGAGGATTCTTGTTTTCTTTACGTTGAGGTGTGACCCATACTGAAGGCTATAGTCTTTGACCTTCATCACTAAGTATTTTAAGTCTGCTAAGATTTCAGCAACCAAGGTTGTATCATCTGCATATCACAGGTTGTTAATGAGTCTTTCTCCAATCCTGATTACACGTTCTTCTTCATATAATATGGCTTCATGTACACTGCATAAGCAGGGTGAAAAAATACAACTCTGATACACACCTTTCCTGATTTTAAACTATTTAGTGTTCCCTTGTTCTGTTTGAATGACGGCCTCTTGATCTATGTACGGGTTCTTCATGAGCACAATTAAGTGTTCCAGAATATTAATTTTCCACAATATTGTCCATAGCTTGTCGTGATCCACACAATTGAAAACCTTTGTATAATCAGTAAAAGCACACGTAAACATCTTTCTGGTATTCTCTGCTTTCAGCCAAGATCCATCTGATGTCAGCAATGATATCCCTCATTTCAAGTCCTCTTCTGAATTTGTCTTAAACCTCTGGCAGTTCCCAGTCAATGTACTGTTGCGGCAATTTTTGAATGATCTTTAGCAAAATTTTTCTTGAATGTGATATTAATGATATTGTCTGATGCTTTCTGCTTTCCAGTGGGTCACCTCTCTTTGGCCTGGGCACAGATATGACTCTCTTCCAGTCAGTTGGCCAAGTAACTGTCTTCCAAATTTCTTGGCAGAGATGAGTAAGTGCCTCCACCACTCATCAATTTGTTGAAAAATTCCAATTTGTATTCCATCAATTCCTGGAGCTTTATACATTTTCAATGCCTTAAGTGCACCGTAGACTTCTTCCTTCAGTACTAATAGCTCTTGATCA
>NW_006408536.1:29484128-29486186 GCF_000296735.1 Chrysochloris asiatica
TAGTGCAATTTGATGCTTGAATTTTTGGTTCAGTTCCTTCAGTTTGATAAATGCTGAACGTGTTCTTCTCTTTTGGTTTTCTAACTCCAGGTCTCTTCACATTTCATTATAATATTCGACTTTGTCTTCTCAAGTTGCACTTTGAATTGTTCTGTTTAACGCTTTTACTTCCACATTTCTTCCATTTGTTTTAGCATCTCCACACTGGAGAGCAACTTTCAGAGTCTCTTCTGAAGTCCATTTTGGTCTTTTCCTTCTTTCTTGTTTTCTTAATGATCTTTTGCTTTCTTCCTGTATGATGTTCATGATGCCATCCTATGACTCATCTGGTTTTTAGCGTCTAATGCATCAAATCTGCTTTTAACATGGTCTCTAAATTCATGCAAGATATGTTCAAGGTCAAATTTTGGTTCTCATAGACTTGTTTTAATTTTCTTTACTTGCATATGAGCAATTGATGGTCTGTTCCACAGTCTGACCCTGGCCTGGCTTTGCCTGATGATATAGAATGTTTCCACTGTCTATTCCCACAGAATTAGTCAATTTGATTTCTGTGTATTCCATATAGGGAGGCCCATATGTTTAGTCATCTTTAATGCTGTTTAAGAAAGGTATTTACAATGAACAGGTCATTGTTCTTGTCAAATTGTATTATGCGATCTCCAGCATCATTTCTATCATCAAGGCCATATTTTCCAACTACTGACTGATCATTGTTTCCAACCTTTATATTCCACTTGCCAGTAATTATCAATGCATTTTGATTGCATAGTTCACCAATTTCAGACTGAAAAAGTTGGTAGAACTGTTCTTGAAAAACTGTCGCATGAACTCCAGCATCATTTCTATCACCAAGACCGTATTTTCCAACTACTGATCCTTCCTCTTTGAATCCAACGTTAGCATTACTGTCACTAGTAATTATCAATACATCTTGATTGAATGTTTGATCAATTTCAGACCACAGATGCTGGTTCTAGTCGTTGTAAACTGGTTGGTGTGTAAAGTTGAATAACAATGGTACTAACTGGTCTTCCCTGTGGGAGTATGGATATTATCCCATCACAGTCAGACCTATACCTCAACATAGATCCTGAAATGTTGTTTTTGATGATGAAAGCCACGCCATACCTCTTCAATGCATCATTCCTGTCACAGTAAACCACATGACTATCAGATTCAAAATGGCAAATACCAATCCATTTCAGTTTACTAATGCTGACAAATGCAGATAGAATTTACGAAAGAATTTATTGTTAGAGGAGTCCTTCTGTGGCACACTGTAGGATAAGTGGTTCAAACCCACTAGTTGGTCCTTGGAAAGACTATACAAGGTCACTGTGGGTCAGAATCAACTCAATGATACTGAGCAACAACAACAGTCATATATATTCTAAGATCTATTACATTTAAGCACCTGACAGCTGTATGTAACCACAGCGTTATAGAATTAAAACACTAATCAAGAGGTTTCCAGGGCAAGATGGCAGACAGAGGAGGCTGTGCAGAGCCTCTGCTACAAGGACATGGGTAACCCTGTGAATTTGTCACAGGCTGTCCTGAATGCTGAGCTTCAGATTGCAGAACAGAGGGGTGGACTGGGTGACAATGAGAAGAAAAACAGCACACTGGCGGCTGGGCTGGAGCTGAGCAGTCATTTTGAGCTTTTTGCAAACACTGCAGGCACAGGACTTGGCTACAGGTTGGTGGCAAGAAGATATGGTTCTCCTTTGTTCCCCACATCACCTGGTAGTTGGGGACATGGTCAGTTCCCACCCTCAGCAGCCCAGTGGCTAGTGCCCCTCACTCATCCCTTAGCAGCACCTGCTCTGCCTGGGGTCTGGTGCTGGGCATAACATCCCCATGTCTGGAGGTTTATGAAGTAGTCCTTAACTACACTACACAACAGCAACAGAGAACTGTGCTCACACTTCCTATCTGTGTCCAGTCCACCAGGAGACAGGTGGTGAGTGCCTGAGAACACAACATACAGCCATCAATTAAATACAACTAACAACAACAGGAGCTCTGGTAGCGTAGTGGTTACGAATCGGGCTG
>NW_006408536.1:29486841-29488860 GCF_000296735.1 Chrysochloris asiatica
AGGAAAAGACAAAAATAAAGAGAGAATATTGTCCAAGAGTTGTTGCGAGAAAACTTCCCTAACATCATGAAAGATGAGAAAATCGCATTCAAGAAGCTGAACAAATTCCAAACAGGATACATCATAAGCAAAAATTTCAAAACCAAATACAAGGAATCCTGAGAGCAGCTCAGGAAAAATGACAAGAATTGCTAATTTCTCAGCAGAAATCATGCAGGCAAGAAGACAATGGAATGAGTACACAAAACTCTGAAAGAAACAAACTGCCAGCCAAGAATCATATATAGACCCAGCAAAACTATCCATCAGATATGGTGGCAAAATTAGGACATTTTCAGATAAACATACATAAAAAGAATGTATAAAAGCAGGACTAACCTTACAAAAAACTAAATACAGGGAGGCCTTCGGACTGAGAAGCAAAAACAGCAAACGCCCTAAGACTACGTAACACACATGACAATCTCACCCAGAACTCAACCCAGATATAGAAGTATTCACAGCAAAACAAACCTTTTGTTGTTGTTGTTAAGTGCCATTGAGTCGGTTCTGACTCATAGTGACCCTGTATAGGGTTTCCAAGGTAAGCTTGAACTGCCGACCTTGTGGTTCAAACTAACTTTGCAGTCCAGTGCATTAGCCCACAACGCCATACCAGGAATTCCAAACCAAACCCAGAAGACTGAAAATAAGGAACCAGACATACTAGTTGTAATGACAACAACAACAAACACCATATAGTAAAAAGGGGGAATAACGTAGTTACAGAACTTCTAAATGAAAAAGAAATCAAGTCGTTTTCAAGAAAAAAACATAAATAAACCAAGCCTTACTCTTAATCCTAGCCTAACCTCTACCTGTAACACCAATGCTAGTCCCTACCATAACTCTAAAATGGAACCAAGTTCAACATCTAGCCATAGTCCTAATCTTAACTCCTTACTCCTACCTCCCCACCTGCCCCACCTGAAAACAAACAAACAAAAAACCAATAATGAACATGACTAAGTGTTGCGGACTGGACTCGACAACTAAGGAGCTCTGGTAGTGTAGTGGTTACGAATCGGGCTGAGAACCTTAAGGTCAGCGGTTCGACACTACCAGCCGCTCCGCGGGAGAAAGATGAGGTTTTTCCACTCCCGTAAAGATTTACACCCTCCGAAACCCTGTACAGGGTCACTATGGGTCGGAACAGACTCGACGGCACATAACAACAACAACAAGGATTCTGAGGAAGTCCAAGAGGGCAGGAGGTAACACCATGAGTTACCACAGACCTTGGTAAGGATCCTAGTGTCAGCTCTGTACTAGGGGTAGAGTTTTCTCCATACAGAACTGGAACTGATACTGAGAAAGTAAGCATGTTCATTAAGAGTCCCTAGCAACACCTTCCCTCAGTAACTCACCACCCAGAGGAGTCTCAGACAAAAGATCTGGTGTCATCTGAAAAACCAGCCATTGAAAGTCTTGTGGAATGTAGTTCTATTCGGACCCACAGGGGGTCATCATGAGTTGGAACCAACTCCGTGTTAAGTGTTAGAATTTTGGGCTGATACATTCTAGGGTTGACAAGAAAGGACGTCCCACAGAAATGATGTAACATAGATTATTTCCTTGTGTTGTCCTTTACTACTCTGTCTTTTAGAATAGGACATGGAGATCCTTGGAGTACATCACTTCTCTGTTTCCATCCACTGCAGGAAGGAAAGGAAACCACTTTACAATGTTGCCTCATGAATTGAAATTTGTGAAGACAATTGCCGAGAATGTGGACATCGTATGAGAATTTCAGGAATCTGGTCCCACAGTTGTCTGTTTGATTTCACTGTCTCCATCTTATCTGTGCTCCATCATATCATAAGCCAGATGGTTCTGTGTATGAATGCACCTTCATTTGTTTTCCTGTATTAAGTTGTATATAAAGATGTGTCAGAAGATTCTCTTTATTAACACTGGATCAAGAGACGTTTGGAAGGAAGTTCTTTATGAAGTCTCTTGGTTTCTGTTATTGTTGTTGTT
>NW_006408536.1:29488965-29507890 GCF_000296735.1 Chrysochloris asiatica
TCCCGCGGAACAGCTGGTAGTTTCGAACTGCTGGCCTTAAGGTTCGCAGCTCGATTCTTAACCACTACACTACCAGAGTTTCTGTTATAGGTAAAGCTTTATTCAGGGATTTGACATCTTCCTGAGTCGAAATTGATACTAAACATGATTATTTTAATCAATAGCTTTCCTTGGTGACTACAATATCTTTGATATTGATTCTGCTCCCTCTGATTCTGAGACAGCCATTCTTGCTTCCTTTGGGTTGGACTTTCTTGGTGTTAGTTGGCACCTGCCTATGGAATCTTCTGTCATTTCTAGGTTTTAGATTTTTTTTTAGCATTAATATAGGCTGACTTGTTTTTCTTTTTGAGAAGAAATTGTACGCCTTGCCGTTGAGTCTGATGGCAGATATGTTTGCTTTGACTCTTTCAGGTGTGACTTATGTTTATGACAAGAGTGCATTTGTGTGGAGATATGATTTGGATACAGCAAAATACACAGACCTCGAGCAGGGCAGTCAGAGCCGTACACACGTGTGTGCACAAACAGCAACCACCCAGATCAACATACACAGGACATTTCCATGACCTCAGAACATGTGTTCATGCCTCTGCATGGTCCACAGTGACCTCAGATCACTAAGCCCTGTGCTGTTGAGTTGGTCCCTGCTCATAGCACCCCCCAGAACAGAGTAGAACTGCCCATAAACTTTATGGAAGCAGACTGCCACATCTTTCTTCCATGGATGGAGTGGTGGGTTCGAACAACCAACCCTTTGGTGAGCAGGACTCTACCCCCTTCTTCTACACGACCAGACAAAACCCACTGCCCCGGAGTCCATTCGGACTCACAGCGACCCTGCATATGGTTTCTGGGACTGCAGACCTTTATAGGAGCAGACAGCCTTGTTTCTCTCCCATGGAGCGGCTGCTGGGTTTGAACCCACTGACGTTACGTTAGGCAGTGCAGTGCTTATCCTACAGCACCACCAGGACTCCTCCCCACCCCACCCCACCCCAACTGTCTAGGTAACCTATATTCTGAATTGTGTCTCCGTAAACTAGCGGTGTCTGTGGTCAACTTTATATACTGATCATACAATACAAACTCTTTTGTGTCTGCCTTCTTTGACTTCATAATTTGGAATCAATAATCTCATCACATATATCTGGTGTTTGTCTCTTTTTTTTACCCACTAAGAAGGGAGCTCTGGTAGTGTAGTGGTTACAAATCAGGCTGCGAATCTCAGGGTCAGCAGTTCGAAATTACCAGGTGTTCCACGGGAGAAAGATGAGGCTTTCTGCGCCCGTAAAATTTACAGCCTCGGCAACCCTGTATAGGGTCACTATGAGTTGGAACCAACTCCACGGCACATAACAACAACTACAACAACAATGGTGGTGCAATGGTTAAGTGCTGAATTGTGAACCAAAAGGTGAATGGTTCAAACCCACTCTATAGCTATGCAAGGGAAAAGACCTGGCAGTGTCCTCTTGAAAGATTGTTATTGTTGTTGTTAAGTGCTGTGGTTCCAACTCATAGCAACACTTTATAGGGTTTCCAAGGAGCTACTGGTGGGTTTGAAGTGCTGACCTTGTGGTTGGCAGTCACTGCTGATTCTACAGCCCCACGCTAGTGGAGTGGTCCTACAGCCCCACACTGATGGAGTGGTCCCCCAGTCCCATGCTGGTGGAGTGGTCCCACAGCCCCACACTGATGGAGTGGTCCCCCAGTCCCACGCTAGTGGAGTGGTCCTACAGCCCCACACTGATGGAGTGGTCCTCCAGTCCCACGCTGGTGGAGTGGTCCCACAGCCCCACACTGGTCGAGTGATCCCAAAGCCCCACAAAGATGGAATGATCCCACAGCCCCACAGTGGTGGAATGATCCCACAGCCCCACACTAGTAGAGTGGTCCTACAGCCCCACACTAGTAGAGTGGTCCTACAGCCCCACAGTGGTGGAGTGAGTGGTCCTACAGCCCCACACTAGTAGAGTGGTCCTACTCTGTAACAGAAGAATCATAATAAATTGTCACCAACTCAACAGCAATCGAAAACAACAACAACCAAGAAAGCACAAGAATTCCAGGTACTCACATGCCAGGAGCTCTTCAGAGTGTCTGATTTTCTGATCTTTTTGCAGCTATTCCAGTGTCTATATTCTGACATCCATTATGACTTTAATTTCTACTTCTCTGATGAGAAATGCTGTCACCGTATTGGAAATTTAAACATTTTATATGGATTGCCTGATGTAATGTTTTGTCCATATGGCACAGTAGTTAAAGCACTTGGCTGCTAACCAGAAGGTCCAAAGTTCGAACCCACCAACCACTCAGTAGAAGGATGTATCCATCTGTCTCCATAAAGATTTCAGCCTGGAAAACCTGATGGGATATTGATACTAAACAGAGTCTCTCTGTTAACATGAATCGGCTCAGTGGTGTTGGGTTGCAGTGGTTTTGTCATTGATAGGTAGCAGTTGGTTATAAATATGCTGATTCAACGTTTTTCCTTGGATTGTGACTTGTGACTTTCCTTACAAACTTAAGATGTCATCTTCACTTTCTTCATTGTCTCTGTTGTGAGGAGGCTTTCTATTTTTTAATTTCATTCTAATGCAATTTTTAAATGACTTTTTAAACAGTTCACTTTGCACCGTACCCAAGAAATCCTCAGTGAAACTAGTTCAGAACATACTGCCTACATCTTTTGAGCCCTTCCATTCTAGTCTTGGTTACATCTTATAAGAATTATTATGAGTTTTCATCACAGCTGACTTATTATCACGTGGACGTCTTGTTGGATGGCACATTGTGCTGAAAAGACTTCCCAATAGCCACTGAATCCCTAGGACGTTTATGGAAAAAAAAACCAAAATCAAGTACGCACTTAGCTCCTGAGTATAAAGTTGAGCGTCAGATTTCCAAGGAGCCCTGGTGGCCCAATGTTGACTGACAGCAACGTGGCAAATAGAGAGAATAGGACACTGGTCATTTCAACATGTTTCTCAAATGTGAATCCAGTGAGGACAATGACATGACTTATGTTGTGCAGTGTCTCCCTGGCTAGATCTTCCATCCCCATCAACCAAACCCCAATCATGCCTACACAGTGATCCCCGCAGCCGCTGAAAACCACAGCTCACCTCTGCTCTCTAATGCTGTCCTACAAGAGTTGCCCTTTTGTGGCAGACTGTTTGACTTGGTCTTACATTTTCAAGGGAACAGGCTGATTTTGGGGTGGGGGAATGGGTTGTGCCTAGACTGAGGGTGTAGGTGAGGATGGAGAGTGTGGCACAGTGCGGGATCAGAGCCATGAAGCCTCTTGAGGTGTGTGAGGGCCGACAAGGGGGATGGAACCCGGGTTTGGTTTAAGTGGTTCAGATTTATTTGATAAGCTATGGGACTTTTCTATGGTGTTGTTGTTGTTGTTAAGTGCTGCTGAGCCGGTTCTGACTCATAGCAACCCTGTACAGGGTTTCTAAGGAGAAGCTGGTGAGCTTGAACCACCAATCTTGTGGTTCAAACCAACTTTGCAGTCCAGCGCCATCGGGACTCCATGGTGGAGTAGGAAAGCGATATTGTCCAATGCAAAAGGATGAAGATTTTTGTACAACATAGGATACATTTAGCTAACGGGGCAGAATCCAGAATGAGAACAGCTAACCATTGCTGGCCACAGCTGTAGATTTTAAATGAGAATTCTTTGTATTATTCATCATTTCCCATTTCCCATTCCGTTCTGAAATGATTCTATTACAAATTGCAATCTCTCAATACCAGTACTTTTCGAAACCAAAGAACGTTGTAAGAAAAACGCAATGGTATTATTTTCCTTAAATCCATGAAGGCTTTATAGCACGTAAGCGTAAGTTTTTGCCGCCTTACTAAAACATCCCATAATAAGTTAAATCTGCTGTCATTTGTCTGTCAAGATCAGTACTGGGAAATCGATCCAAGGAAAGAAAGGGTGCTTTGAGTGGCCAAGGTATCTAGGATTGGAGTGTGTGTGTGAATCCATCTACGCAGCAAATCCTACCAACTGGGGTTTAAAATGAAATTTATTTACTTGACTAGAACAGAAATGTGGGGTGGTGGTAGTGTGCCATGGAGTCGATTCTGACTCATAGAGACCCTGTATAGGGTTTCTGAGGCTGTACATCTTTATGGGAGCAGAACGTCTCATCTTTCTCCAACAGAACAGAAATAGGCAGACAGAATAGCAGAGAAAGCTCAGCAAAAGCAGTGTATTAGATTCTGCTCTGGTAGCGTAGTGGTTACGAATCGGGCTGCGAACCTTAAGGTCAGCAGTTCGAAACTACCAGCCGCTCCGCGGGAGAAAGATGAGGCTTTCTACTCCCGTAAAGATTTACACCCTTGGAAACCCTGTACAGGGTCGCTATGGGTCAGAACCGACTCGACGGCACTTCACAACAACAACAACAACAAACTATGACAAACAATCTGGTGTACTGTTGTGTGTTGATGCGCTGCACTGCAAAGTCAGTTTGAACCACAAGGTTGGCGGTTCAGGATCACCAGCTGCTCCTTGGAACCATGAATCGACAATATGCAAAATCTTTCTTTCTCTTGCCACCTTTGAATTCAATTGATTTGGGAATATGCTGAGTGAATAAATAGTTGAACTCTGTTGTATTAAAGGACTGGGTTAATGTGCCAGACGGCAAAGCTGTTTTAACTGCAAAGTCGGCGGTTCAAGCTTACCAGCTGTTCCTCAGAAACCCTATACAGGGTCGCTATGGTTTCAGAACCAACTCAACGACACTTAACACAAACCACAGTGGCGCTGTGGGATGAGCACTGGATGGCTAACCTTCAGGTCAGTGGTTCTAACCCATCAGCTGTTCCTTGGAAACCCTATACAGAGTTGCTATGAGTCGGTTCCGACGTGACAGAACTTAGCAACAACAATTGCCTGAAAAGTTAGCATTGACCACAGCAAATGTAGCAATTCTGAACACTGCTGGGTATGACTGAGCTGCATCACAGAGTGGCAAGGCCTCGGAGTTCTTCTGAATAGAACCCAACTGCTCCACGGCCGTTTCAAGGCTGTGACCTTTCAGAGCCAGGTCACCAGACCGGTTTCCTGAGGTGTCTCCGGGTAGGTTCCAATTGCCAACGTTTTGGGGAGCAGTTGAGCTTGCCAGCCAGGTACTCTCTCTCAAGTTACGAGTTTTCTAAATTTCCTGGATCATTTTAGAATGTAAACTCTAGATTAAGAGTTGTGTTTGTAACATAACCATCAATCGAGTAACATCTTAGAAATACAGTCATTCCAGAAACTTAGGTGCGATCACCTTTTAGAGGGATAGGTGGGCTTTATAGAAATGTGGGTAGAGATGGACGCCCCCCTGGAGAAGGACTAAACCCCACCTGGAGATAACCAAGGAAGAGGAGCTGGAAGAGACAAGGATTCCCTCCCCCCACAGTAGACAGAGCAGCAAACAGGAGAAAGCCTTCCCCAGGAGCCAGCACCCAGAACTCAGACGTCTAGCCTCCTAAATTTAGGGAAACGGGGACTCACTGACAACAGACGACTTGCTCACAGACCAACTGTTCACCAGTGCAAGAAATGGGGCCTGAACCGAAAGTTGCCTGACCCACAAGTTCTTCCCCATTAAGCTAAACCAGCACTTCCATTGCAATGCACAACACGCACGTTATCAAAGTTGCACTTTTACCTATGTCAGTAGAAAGAAGACCACATGGCAAGGGTCCGTCAGATAATAAAGGCTTCAAGAGATGGTTGGCAGAAGGCTCAGCTTCCGCTTCTGACGCGATGAGCTCATGCCACACTTAGGTCCCTTTGCTTTCTCATAGGGACGTGTGTGCCCCAATGCCTGATGTGATGATGGAAGAAGTGCTTTCCAACGTGCAAACTCGCCACTGGGAGCCATTCCTGGTTATCCTTCTCCAGAATGTTGGGGTAAAGGGCACACTGTCCATCTCTGATGGTGTCATAGTTTCTGTCACCTGAGGTGTTCCAGGTGTGGGGAACGTCCTGCCCGTGGGTTGTATTTGTTGTTGTTGTTAAGTGCCCTCAAATCAGTTCCGACCCATAGGGACCCTGCATAGGGTTTCCAAGGAGTGACTGATGAGCTTGAACCGCCAGCCTTCTGGTTCAAATGAGTTTGCAGTCCGGTGCATTAACCCACAGTGCCACACCGGGACTTTGTGGATTGTATAAAAACCATGAACTCGTTTGGTGTGGCCCTGCCAAGGCAACCACAGGTGGAACCTGAAAGTCAGTAAATCTAGGAGCTTTATTTACAGCAGCATAAATATATTAAATGAATCATAATAATAACATAAATTTTGAGGGCGAGGCAAAAACTGTGCAATAGGGGACAGACACGAAACCTACGGGTACTTTCTCACAGGACAGACACATAGGCTTGGCGAGATCGACCAGGTTATGAAATCTCCTCTCCACTGTGCTACAGAAACAGGACTGTGTCTCTAAAAACAGAAGAACCATGGAAAGAATTTAACCGTGGGAGCGATGTCCTCAAGATTCCCTGCCGACAACTGTCTAGAGTCTGAATTGGCATGCAGGCATCTTAAGGATATCAGAAGACATAATTAGGAGTTAAGTGTATAATAATGATGAGAAAATGACTGTTATCTAGCAGGGAATGGAGGCGATGATTTGGAGAGATTGTTAAACAAGTTGAATCGGCAGGGTTTGCTATGGGATTAAACGTCTGGTTTTAAAATGTCAGGGGTAAGAGACAAGATGTAAGCCAGATTTGGGGTTGACCCACTAGGTGGATGGATGCAGATGTGGAGATTAGGAAGATTAGTAAGGAGATGTGGAGGAAGAAGGTGATGGCTAGAGTAGAGTCTGGGATTGGAGGGTCAGAAAGCTAGTGCAGCTCTCTGATGGCGTTAGAAATCCAGATATCATCAGCCATAGTTGTGTATGCGTGATTGATTGCAAAGACAGTAGATGACATTCCCCACCCACCACCCCGATAGCCAGAGCATCATGGATCTGAGAACAGCTGCTTGGTGAAAACAAGACTTCTGAAGGAAGTTGTTTCTGTGGTTAGATGGAGTCAGTTCCGACTCATAACAACCCTGTACAAAGTCTCAGAAGAGCAACTGGTAGGACTGAACTGCTGATTTTATGGTTCCAAGTCCAGTGCTTACCTCACCAGAAGTCATGAGAAACAAAAAATTTAGGTCAAAGAGCCAAATAAGAAAGAAAGAAAGAAAAAAAAAATGGCGGCATAGTAATGAGAATGGGGTCTCAGAAAGAGGTACATGGATCATAAACGATGGGGGAAAGTCAACAAAATTTGCTGTATTTCACCCAAAGCCAAAGCCCACTACCACAGAGTCCATTCTGACTCATAGCAACCCTACAGGACAGAGGAGAACTGCTTCTGAGGGTCTCCCAGACCGCAAATCTTTACAGGAACAGGCAGCCTCATCTTCCTCCTGTCAAGTGGTTAACAGGTTCCAACTTCCCCAGAGTTCACCAGGAACTTCTCATTTGTTGGCCTCTAAGTCCTGGGGTGATGCTGTGGGCTAATGTGTCACACTGCAAAGTTGTTTGAACTTCAAGGTCGGTGGTTCAAGATCGCCAGCTGCTCCTTGGAAACCCTATACTGGGTTGCTATGGGTCGGAATCAACTTGACGGCACTTAACAACAACAATAGCTCCATGGTATTTTTAATAACCTCATATGCATACGAAAGCTGGACAGTGAATAAGGAAGACCGTAGAAGAATTGATGCTTTTGAATTATGGTATTGGAGGAGAATACTGAAAGTGCCATGGGCTGCCAAAAGAACCAACAGATTTGTTTTGGAAAAATTGCAGCCAGAGTATTTGGACATATTGTCAGGACGGACCAGTCGCTGGAGAAGGATATCTTGTTTGGTAAGGTGGAGGGTCAGAGAAACAGAGGAAGATCACCCCACAACGTGATGGATTGGCACAGTGGCAGCATCAATGGGCTCAAGTGTGGCAGCAATTGTGAGGTTGGCCCAGGATCGGGCAGCGTTTCATTCTGCTGTGCATAGGGTCACTATGAGTCAGTACCAACTTGATGGTACCTAACAACAACAACAACAACAACAACAAATAACTCCATCCCAACCTTCCCAACAATTCTCTAATCTAATTCAATCTAAATAATTCTACTGAAGTCCTCTTTCTAAAGCCTGGGATTCTGTTTGATTTCATTGTGGTAGTGTACAATACAGCACCCATAAAGTGAGGGCAGCCAGATGGAAATTTGAACTCTTTCACTTTGGCATTCAAAACTCAACACTTGATCCCAACTAATTCTCATGTATTTAAAATAAAGAAATAAACTCAATACTTGATCCCACCTGGTTCTCATCTATTAAAAAAATAAATAAATAAACTCAATACTTGATCCCAACTAGTTCTCACCTGTTTAAAAGGAAGGAAGGAAGGAAAGAGGGAAGGAGGGAAGGAGGGAAAGAGGGAGGGAGGGAGGGAGGGAGGGAGGAAGAAAGGAATTATTTCTTCACTGTGTATACTGAGCAAATAATCCAGAAAACTAGAATATATGAACCACAGCATCAGGGTGGAAGGAAGATTCATTAGCAGCCGGAGATATGCAGATGGCATGATTTTACTTGTTGAAAACTAAAAGGACTTGAAACACATACTAATGAAGACTGAAGATTATACGCTTCAGCATGGATGACACCTCAAAGACCGAACCGATAAGTAACATTATGGTAAAAAGAGTAAATATCTGATGCTATCAAGGATTTCATTCTACTTGGACCCACAGTCAACAATCCTGAGATCATCAGTGAAGAAATCAAATGATCTTGTAATGGGCATATCTGCTGCGCATGACTTTATAGCATCAAAGAACAAACATTTCACCTTGAGGAATACACTGTGCCTGACCCAAGGCATGTTATTTTCAATTGCGTCAGATGTATGCAAAAGCTGGGCAATGGTTTAGGAAGGTGGGAAGAATTGATGCATTTGAATTATGGTGTCGTTGAAAAATACTGAAGGTATCATGAACTTCAGTCAAATGAACGAATCTGTCTTGGAAGAAGTACAGCCAGAATGTTACTTAGACGCGAGGATGGTGAGATCTGCCTGACATACTTACAGTGTGTTATCAGGAGGGTCCAGTCCTTGGAGAAGGACATTATGCACTGGCAAAAAAAAAGAGGAAGCCCCTCAATGAGATGGATTGACACAGTGGGTACAACAATGGTTTCAAACACACCAATGATCATGAGGAAGGCCTGGGACCCGGCAGTGTTTCTGTTGAGCTATGAATCGGAGCCTGCTCCATGGCACATAACAACAGTGTGGTTATGAGTAGGAAGGACTTGATGACACCTACCAACAAGGAGCTCTGGTAGCGTAGTGGTTATGAATTGGGCTGCGAACTGCAAGGTCAGCAGTTCAAAACTACCAGCTGTTCTGTGGGAGAAAGATGAGGCGTTCTGCTCCCGTAAAGATTTACAGCCTCGGAAACCCTGTGCAGGGGTCACTATGAGTTGGAAACGACTCCATGGCACATAACCACCACCACCACCACCAAGTAATACGGACAAATACACTGTGGTTACACTAATCATTCATTTTACTGTAAACCTAATTTTGGCTCAGAAAAATATCACCATAGCTTGAGAAGTCATCTCCACTGAACTCCTACCATTCTCCATCCTTAAAATGACATTTTCAAACTCTGGTACACGGTGAGCTTCTTTCTGACTGAGTGGTTTCCATCTTGGATGCCCTTTAAGCACGATTCCTGAATGTTATAATGAAGCCTGACTCTTTTTTTTTATGAAACTCACCAGCCTATTTGTGTGGGAAGTGCGGCTCCCCCTTTGAAAGATGAAATCCCTCGTTTTAATGTCCGTGTTTCTAAAGGTTATGGAACTGAAGTTTTCAATCCTGTGGTTCTGGAATTGAAGCTAAGGAGTTACACATCATACCCTGATTAAGAAGCATGGTATTGGAAAGTAAAGTTCGTTTCCTGGACCCTGGTGTCAGCTTAGACTTTGCAAGTGTTCTCTCCTGGCAGCCTGACTTCTTGAGCTGTTGCTGTTGCTGGCAATCTCTGGGCATAGAGCCTAGCTTTCACTGCTGACAGGTGCAGGTCCTCTGTCACCTATTATTGGGGGAGTTTAGCATCCACATTGGACTGCCTACTGGTTGTTGAGAATAAAGGCAATTACCTAGCTAAGAGGAAACATGCAATTTGGCTGGCGTGATCCAAGTGATTGTTGTGTTTGAAAGAGGAGGCCTGATTGGTGTGTCAATTGAAAGATGAGCTCCATCAGGGGATCGGGATCTTCTCATGTTGCCTGGTTATATATATATAGACGCACAAGGACAAGGACTAGATATGTCCCCAAGTAGGTGGTCAAACTTGGCTCTTGTGTGTGGGGGAAATAAATAAATATATATATATATATATATAATAATCCTGTTTATTGTATTCAGGTAACCTTTCTTTCTTTTCTTTATTCCCTGAAGTAAAGACTTTATGATCTCTCTCTTTTTCTTTGGTTACTTCCTGAAGTGAGTAAAGAATTTATAATCGCTCTCTTTTTCTTTCCCTAAAGTAAGAATGCACGCCTCAAAAATTTGAACTAGCCAACCGGGTAAGGGAAAAGATTGTGTGGTCAAAACCCTAGCCAGTGGGGTGAGACACAGCCTTGAGACTCATGTCAGGGATTAAACACACAGGTGACTGCCCACTCGGTGTGCTCACTGGCCTGTTCCTGTATGTAGGACTATGCACACGCACCCTCTTGCAGGAGTAAATTTGGTTTTGCCAAGGTAATTTAGTCTCACTGAGTGTCTTTTATGTGACATTGGGATTCATTATTAACAATTTGGGGGCCCATCCAGGATTTCCCATTCGCTTTGGGAAGCAGCTTTAGCCTTTTCCTCTGAGGGAGACGTGTCCTGCTGTCTAGTTATGGCTGCCCTCTGGTGAGATCTGCTGAAGTCTCCCAAGTAAGTGAGTAAATCCGACTCTTGGCAAAGTGGGAAAAAGGCCTACTCGAGCATCACCATGTGGCAACCAGGTAACTATGCACAGGTCAAGGTAACCAAAACCGCGGGGGTGACCAATGCTTTCTTGGTTGTTGAGACATCACGGAGGTTGTGTGTGCATGAATGAGACGCAAAAATAAAACACATACAAACAAAGTCTTGAGCAATGTATAATTTTTTTAAAATTGCTATCACAACAACCAAACAAATCCTTAACTATCCTTTAAATGGATTAATTTATGTAATTTTACTGTAGAAAGAATATGAAAGATATTAAAGCAGAGCAAAACGACTTCTCATTGCCAGATTCAAATTTAAGTTTCACCTTATATGGGTGAGCTCAGGATTTTGCATTTGTCCTGGGCACGAACCGAGTTTGGAGTCCTGATTCGCGGTTCCATGACCACCTCATATGGCTTAGGGTGTTATTGAGTCAAAGACTCTATACGAGTCGGGGTTTATACCGACATGCCAATTGCTAAGAGGGGTCCAATATTTCCGCAAGGGCAGCAGCCAGAGACGGACAAAGCTAAAATAAAAGAGAGCAAGAAACCTCCAAGTATAGAAGGGGGGGTTGAGTTTCTTTGTAAGAAGACACAGCCAGGTAGCCGGGATGGGAAATAATACCAGTAAAAGAATCCCTAGAGAAAACGAAACCAAGGACAGAATTCCCCATAATAATCTATTAGGATTAATGCTAAAGTGTTAGAATAATAGTGCATGAACTGAAGGGAAATAAAAATAACAAATGATAAGATATGCTGTTTCTTTTGGACACAGGAACCAATTTTTTAAACTGTCTTTTGGCCTAAATTTGACTCAGAAGAGGACTAGGTCTGTCCATTTTTAATTGAATATGTCAATAACAAAAGTCTTATCCCTCAGGAGGAAATAGATATGCCCGATGCTGGAGACGGGGTCCTGTTGTCCTATTTGCGCTTGTTGTTGTTGTTGTTGTGTGCCGTGGAGTCGGTTCCGACCCATAGCGACCCTGCACAGGGTTTCCGAGGCTGTAAATCTTTACGGGAGCAGAGCGCCTCATCTTTCTCCCGCTGAGCAGCTGGTAGTTTCGAACTGCTGACCTTGCGGTTCGCAGCCCGATTCGTAACCACTACACTACCAGCGCTCAAGACAAGGATAACAAGGTGAAGAAAAAAACAGTTTCTTTCCCTTGGGACCTCCTTTTGTCTCTATCCCCTGCCTTACAATCCTGCCCTTCCTCCTACACCCCAGACTCACAACCCTGAACTTTCCTCTTGGAAAAGTCCACTTAGGATGAGGAGAAATTGGGATTCATCAGTGTAAGTGTACCCCTAACTGGTTCAGGAGACCAAAATAAAAGTAAGAGCAAATGAGAAAATACACCAGGTTAGACCCAAAAGATCCTTTGGGCCAGGGAGTGTTAAAGCTCCATTTTGTCACTAACACTTGGCCTGATATCTGTAAAAGGACACACACACACACAAAACAGAAAACTGGAAAAACAGGTCTATGGGAGAGCTATTAAAGGAAACTGAAAAGGTTTATGTAAAACGGGATAAAGAAAAACAGAAACAGAAAGCCGAAACTATGGTGTCAACCTTAGGGCAAGGAGCTCTAGTAGCATAATGGTTACAAATCAGGCTACAAACCTCAAGGTCAGCAGTTCAAAACTACCAGCTGTTCCGTGGGAGAAAGATGAGATATTCTGCTCCCGTAAAGATTTACAGCCTCGGAAACCCTGTGCTGGGCCACTATAAGTCAGAATCGGAATCGACTCCACGGTACTTAACAACAACAACATGAGTCAAAACCGATTCCCTGACACACCACCACCACTTTCAGGCAGGCAACTCAGGGAAGGATAATTAACCAATGCCCCCCAGGATCCCAACCCCCACACTCAGGACAAAACAGGTGGGGAGGGGAACCCAAAATGGCCAGAGGAGATGGCAGATACTTTAAATGGAAAAAAAAAAAAGGGGGGGCGGGGGAAGGAGGTGGTCTGTAGAAGACAATACCTTATCCCCATAGAAGGGAGAAAGGATCTACAGACAATATGTTAGTTTTTCAAATAGAATTCTTAAGATAAATGTAGACATAGGCTGTTTGAGCTTACAATGCAAAATTCTGAGTTTACCCACGCAAGGTGAAACTTAAATTTGAATCTGGCACTGAGAAGTCGTTTTGCTCTGCTTTAATATTTTTCATATTCTTTCTACAGTAAAATTGTATAAATTAATCCATTTAAAGGATAGTTAAGGGTTTGTTGGGTTGTTGTGATAGCAATTTTTAAAAATTATACATTGCTAAAGACTTGGTATGTATTTTATTTTTGTCATTAATACTCTTTCTAAATTGAAAACATTTTTGTTGTTGTTGTTAAAATGTGGGCCACCCTGTATGTATGCATTTTGTCTTTTTAAAAGGAGGAAAACTATATTATGCTGTAGACATTAAAAGAACTCTTGATCCAAACACATCCCTTCAAATTCACTGGTCATCACTTCTGACCACGAGACTTGATGCTGATTAAGACCTGGAAAGAGAACAGACTCCAGCCGAACTGTGAAGGTCCTTCCCAGGTACAGTTGACCATTGAGACAGACAACCATGGAGGAGTGGACGAACTACTCAAATAAAGGAACCGGTAAAAAGGGACTCTCCCCAAGGAAATGTAGTTACCAGTGGGAAACACATTCCTCACCTAGGGAACCTCTCGAAGTGACCATACAAAGAATCTGAGAGGCTGCCTTGCCACACTTTTGCCAGATTGTCACATTTTCCCCTGGCCTCTCTGGCTCTCGGTGGTCTAAAGAACTAGTCCCACTGAGTCGCTGCTTCTCAGACCTGGTAAAATGGGGGTGCACTGGAGCTTATAAACGTATGGGTTCTCTTCCTCTAAGAATGGGCTAAAACATTGATTAAGAGGAGTGATATTTTGAATATTCATCAAGTTTTAGTAAAGAGACACAGACTTATTGAAAATGGAGTTCCTTCTGTAGTTGTCAGCTCTAGGCATTATCTTCATGGCTCTTCTGCCTGTGGCCAGCTGCTTCAGTTAAGGTTTCAGGTCTTGATATCCTTATCTTTGTCTCGAGGCTGGTCTTCTCAGTACTACTATTCTTGTTGGACTAGAAATGTCTTACCCACTTTCTTGATCTCTGTTTACAGTAGGAGAAAACTGAGGGTATAAGGGTAAATACGAAGCCAGAATAAGAAGGGTCTAGGGCCCAAGGGTTCTAATGTGTCCCTGACAAGATGGTTTGGTTTAGGAAGCTAATATGAGCAAAATGTACCACTGCCATGAGGGAGATGCAAAGGGATTTGCCTATGACCAGCCAGTCAAGTTAACAGTAGATACAATTATGGCATCTCTCCCTGTTCTGTTATCCCATGCAGACAAGAGAAGTCTCAGAGACAATTGTCCAATGTTGATAAATATCTTTGCCCCTTTAGAACAGTGAGAAACAAACATAAATATAGTGCCTTGAGGGGTCCCTGTAATAACTGGAATGATGTTCGGTGGAACACCCGATATCTGTAATGGACTTGTAGCTTGTACGAGGGTCCACCCCAGCCCCCCAATTCAAATCCTTACAATGCAATCAATCCATTATTCTTAATTATAGATAATCCCAAAGCCATGACTAGAGAACCTTCAATAATAGCAAATTATGGATTGGGAGCCGATGTTACAGGAAAGGATCTTACAGTTGTCTCCTCTCTAAAACTAATTAGACAAAACTCAAGCCCTTCCTTTACCAAGCTAGAACTCAAACACAGAAACCTAGAAATGATTCAGATCTAGTACCCCTGCCCCTTAAGTTCAGAAAATGACCCTTTTAAAGTGACAATTATGTAAGTTAAAAGACCTAAGATACACTATAGCTATAGAAACAGGATATGGGGATGCGAATGCTTGGTTGCAATGGATTAAATATTCTGTTCGCACTCAAAATAAGAGTGATTGTTACAGCTGTGCAACAGGAAGACCAGAAGCCCAAGTGGTCCCCTTTCCACTTGGATGGTCCTCAGACTCTCGGGGCATGCACTGTATAGTTGCTCTCTTCCAAGACCCTATATCCTGGGGCAACGAATCCTATAACTCATTGTCACTGTCCCTAATGTCAGGGGTCTTACGGGTCAGCCCGAGGACCATTAGGCCTTCAGCCTCAAATGTCAATTTCACTTTGTGTCTCTCCAGACATGGGGGGAATTTGATGTTCATCAGAAACCTGATGGGATACAGTGAGCACAAACTCTTTAAAGAGCTCCAAAATCAGTCAGCCCCAGCTATTCCACAAGCAGTTGTCTGTTGGTATTATGGGAAACAATTATTCGGGGCTTTACTGGCAAATTGGAGTGGCACCTGTGTTTTGGTGCAATTAGCCATCCCTTTCACCCTGGCATTCCATCAACCAACAACTCCAGGAAACAGGCACAAAGCCAAGAGAAGTGTAGTTACTCCCCATGTCTCTTTTGATTCCCATGTGTACATGTTTACTCCTGTAGACAGTATAGGACTTCCCCGAGGGGTGCCAAACAAATTCAAAACAAGAAACCAAATCAAATAGCTGCATGGTTTGAATCTGTAGTATTCTGGTGGCCAACCATTAACAAAAATGTCGACTTGCTTAACTACATCTATCATCATCAACAAAGATTTGTAAATTATACCAGGGGTGCTATAAACGGAACAGCAGAACAATTAGGACCTATTAGCAAAATGGCCTGAGAAATAAGTTACCCCTAGATATGACATCAGCAGAAAAAGAAGAAGTACGTGTTATGATCGAAGGCGGATATTGTACTTTCATTCCCAATAACGCAGCTCCTGATGGTACCATTACCAAAGCATTACAAGGGCTGACCACCTTAGCTAATTAACTCACTGAAAATTCAGGCATAGATGACCCCTTTTCTACTATCATGGAACAATGATCCCAGAAATGGAAAGGGCTTATGACTTCAGTCCTCACCTCTCTAATTATTGTATTTTACATATTAACACTATGGGGATGTTGTATTATACCCTGTATAAGAGAATTAGTTCTAAAACTCATAGACACAGCCCTTTCCAAACAACCCCCATCTCCATATCAAAATAACCTTTTTCACCTAGAAACGTATGAATACCAAAGTCAACACCTCCTTGCAAAATTTGAAGAAAAGAATGAAGAAGTCTAAAAAAAAAAAAAAGTTATAATCCTGTTTATTGTATTCAGGTGACTTTTTTTTTTCCCTTTTGCTTCCTTTAAGAAAAAGGGGGGTGTTGTGGGGAAAAATATATATGTATTTATTATAACCCTGTTTATTGTATTTGGGTAACCTTTCTTTTTCTTTTTTTCTTTATTTCCTGAAGTAAAGACTTTATGATCTCTCTCTTTTTCTTTGACTACTTCCTGAAGTGAGTAACGAATTTATAATCTCTCTCTTTTTCTTTTCCTAAAGTAAGAATGTTCAACTTAAAAATTTGAACTTGCCAAGCAGGTAAAGGGAAAGATTGTGCAGATCAAATCCCTAGCCAATGGGGTGAGACACAGCCTTGAGACTTGCGTCAGGGATTAAACACCCAAGTGGACTGCCCACTCGGGGTGCTCGCTGGTCTGTTCGTGTATATACGGCTATGCGCATGCATCCTCTTGCAGGAGTAAATTTTGCTTTGCCAAGGTAATTTAGTCTCACCGAGTGTCTTTTATGCGACATCGGGATTCATTTCTAACACTCTGACATGGAACCACAACCAGTTACTACTGTTGAGTGAGCTCTGACTCACGGTGTCTCCACGTGTGTCGAGTAGAACTTTGCTCCACAGGATTTTCAGTGGCCGATGTTTTGAAAGTAGATTGCCAGGTCTTTCTTCCCAGGCACTTCTGAGTAGACTTGAACTTCTACCTTTTCAGTTAGCTATTCGTCTCATCAGCCATTGATACCATCCCATTAGAAGGAAGGCACTTCTAATGCCAGCTGTTTCAGACTTGTCTCTGATGGGAGACAATTCTTCTGTTTTAGGAAAACGATTATAATTGTTTGCATGTACACAGTAGGAAAACTAATCATAAGTTAATTTTAGTATAATTAATTGGGGAGTAAAGCATGACTTAAATAAATTTTAAAACAAGAGTCCCCAGGATAACAACACCCTGATGATGGTCTTTCAGCCTCTTCTCAAAGGGTTAGGCATCTGTTTCTTGGGGGTGGCATGTTTTTATAACCAGGGTCCTTCGTTTTGTTAAGAACCTGACAACTTTACCCTCTGCATTTCAGTTTGGAAAATCACGCAGCCTGACTGCTAATGGCAAACACAGAGTCTACCTTGGGGCTGGCACAGTAGCCACAACAAGGAGCTCAAACAGGCCAAGGATCGGGAAACAGGTGCAGGACCAGGCAACGGTTCCTTCTGTTCCATCTAAGCTCCCCATGAGTCAGCACCAACTCGATGGCTACTAACAACAACCAAGATCTTTCTCACAAGGAATGCCATTAGTAACGCTGAGGACATTGCAAAGCTCTGAGGAGACCTTCTTCATGGCCAATGGTTCATTCTTGTTTGAGGGACTCTGAAAGGTTTAGGTTCAAATGGAATGACCACACAGACACATACTAGTCATCTATAACCATGGAGAGTTACAATAATGTCCAGACGATCATTCGCTGTTGTTTGTGTATGTGGCAGGAGCGAGGAGGATGGGCTACGGCTAAGAATTTCTCCTGCTTTTAAGACATTTCTGAAGCAAGTCCCATTTGGTTGTATCTGTTGTCTGCATGTCAGGAGCTCCCTTCCATTTGGAGCTGGCATCTTTCCAGAACCTGAAATCCTGGGCTCTGTCCAGCCCCATGTGGTGCTGATTATCAGGGAGGTCATTGATCTTTCTCACCTTTTTGGGTTTCCACAGCTGCCCTTTGCCTTCTTTGTTACAAGGTCACCTCTGCTCTCTTCTTTATCCCGCTAACAAAAAATGTAGTTGACATCGCCTCTCTACTAAGACACAATTCAGGTCATTTTAAGAAGAAGAAGAAAAACTTGTTTCTGGAATTGGCGAATGGCCCATCGACTTTTGTTATTGTATGAGGTGCTGAGAGGAATGAGACTTGATTTTTCTCTGAGGTAAATTCATTTCTTACACAAATACTTAACGGTTAATTTGACACCCCACACTGATTGTTCAGTAGGCTGTAAGTGTCTTGTCTCACTAACCCCGTACTTGTTGCCAACCTCAAGCATCTAAGTGTGGATTCCAGGGCACGGCCGAGCACTGGAGCGAGCCCTCCTCTGGGCAGGCAGGGAGAAATACTCCTGGTACCCATATTTTTCTCGGCTATCCTTCTAGAAAACAAAGGCAGCCACTAGCTGGAGGCTACATTTGAGGTTTCAAAGTTTACTTTGGGAACATGCAGGCAAATACCCCAACACACAACTTTCCCATTCCCACAATTTCTTAAAAAAAAACCAGACTGCATTCCACAGAGATTTTCCCATGGGCCAAGTACAAAATGTGGAACACACCATGGGAATGAGCACAACTTTAATGCTGGGATTTTATTCCACATCTACGTTCGTGGCAACCGAGGAGTATTGCTTAACGAATGGAATGTTTACAACGTGTAACAAATGCCACATTGGTGCCATCTTCTCCAATTACTTAGAGGCTATGTGAAAATGATCCTTATTAAAATAATTTGCTTCTTTGCAAATTCAAATCAAACACTTAGTGAGCCAAACATGATTTGAGACAAGCAGAATGGAAATGATTGACATGTAAAATCAAATAGAACACTAAGGTCCAATCACATGTTCATGGAACAAAATGCTACAACTTATTTCTTAAATATCTATCTATCTATCTATCTATCTATCTATCTATCTATCTATCTATCTATCTATCTATCTATCACATCTATCTATCTATCTAT
>NW_006408536.1:29507990-29520816 GCF_000296735.1 Chrysochloris asiatica
CATCTATCTATCTATCTATCTATCTATCTATCTATCTATCTATCTATCTATCTATCTATCTATCTATCTATCCATCCATCCATCTATCTATTATCTACCTATCACATCTATCACCTCTATCTATCACCTATCACATCTATCTATGTATCTATCATCTATCTATCTATCTATCTATCTATCTATCTATCTATCTATCTACCTATCTATCATCTATCTATCATATCTATCTATCTATCTATTATCTACCTATCACATCTATCACCTCTATCACCTATCACATCTATCTATGTATCTATCTATCACATCTATCTATCTATCTATCTATGTATCTATCTATCACATCTATCTATCTATCTATCTATCTATCTATCTATCTATCTATCTATCTATCTATTATCTACCTATCACATCTATCACCTCTCACATCTATCTATGTATCTATCATCTATCTATCTATCTATCATCTATCTATCATATCTATCTATCTATCTATCTATCTATCTATTATCTACCTATCACATCTATCTATCTATCACGTCTATCAATCTATAACATCTATCTATCTGTCTATCATATCTTTCTATCTATCTATCACATCTATCTATCTATCTATCTATCTATCTATCTATCTATCTATCTATCTATCTATCTATCATCTACCTATCACATCTACCGATCTATCATCTATTACATCTATCTATCTATCTATCTATCTATCTATCTATCTATCTATCTATCCATCTATCGATTCATAGAACTTTTTCCATTGTAAAACCACCTGTGAAGAGTTTTTTCATGGGGAAAAAAAAACTACACTTCTCAAAAGTGTCTTTCCTGTTCAAGTGACTTTGCTAATCTCTCATTCTTTTCACACATTTAGCTTCCTGGAAGCGGAGTTTAAATATATAAACCAACCAGTCACCCAAGCAGTTGTGCTGGAGTCAGGTATGATGCATGGAGACCTCATACATGCCACAGAAGAACTGTGCTTCATAAGGTACTGAATGGGGCTTTGAAAAGTTCATAAATGGAAAAAAAAATCCCATGATTTTTTCATTTAATTTTTCTTATGAACTTTTTGAAAACCCCTTGGATATTGCCAGACTTCTCTTTTGAGGTCCTCTGGGTGGATTTGAACCTCCAACCTTTGAATGGCAGGTGGCCATGTTAACTGTGCACCACCCGCCACTCCATTGTATAAACAATGGTGTTGATACTATTAGGTCTAGTATTGACATCACACTTGGAATCTTAAAACACTTTGGAATGGCTTGGAACCAGTTGGCTGTGTGGTTACATCATTCTTGAGGCAATGATAACCAGTTGTCATTAAAGCCCCAAATTAGCTGTACCACAGAGGGAAGAGAGTAAGAGTAAATATTGATCAAAAGAAGAATTCTAGGAGGTTGTGATGAAGTGTACGACAAAGAGGGAACTAAGCCTCCATGTGATTCTTTCAACTTCAAGGAAATCTACATGTTTCAAAGAGTCAAGAGAATAATAACAGAACTGGACAGAGAACCAGAAATTGAAAGCACATGGTAACAAACATTTGCTTTCCGATTTCACTCCATGTGTTATTGGGCAGCCCCTTGGCTGTCTTCTGAACTGTCATTAGAGTGTCCCCTCCAATAGCTATGTGCCTTCTCTCAGCGTGGTTTTATAGCGACCCTAAAATAAAATATTTCCAGGGAGCTGGCCCCATTAGAAATTCCAATTTCATTCACTTTAATTCCATTTTGACTCTCCATGACTTTTGCTGTTCTAGAGGTGGGGACACATAGATTTCCCACAGAATGCCATGCAGCAATTTCTCTAAATGTAAGCAGTCAGACAGACGAGTAGTAGCAGCACAGGAGGCACTCACTCATCTCTGCCAAGAAATTTGGAAGACGACTATCTGGCCAACTCACTGGAAGAGATCTGTATTTCTGCCCATTCCAAATAGAGGTGACCCAACGGAATGCTGAAATCATCGGACAATCTCTGATATCTCAAGTGAGTAAAGTTTTGCTAAAGGTAATACAGAAACGGCTACAATCATACATTGACAGAGAACTTCCAGAGGTTCAAGCTGGATTCAGAAGAGGCCGTGGAACGAGAGATATCATTGCAGATGTCCGATGGATCTTGGCTGAAAGCAGACAATATCAGAAGGATGTTTACCTGTGCTTTATTGACTACGCAAAGGCTTTCGATTGTGTGGATCATGTCAAGCTATGGACAACACTGCGAAGTATGAGTATTCCGAAACACTTAATTGTACTCATGAGGAATCTGTACCTGGACCAAAAAGCAGTTGTTTGAACAGAACATGTGAATGTTTTAAAATTGAGAAAGGTGTGAGACAGGGTTGTATTCTTTCACCATACTTATTCAAGCTGTATGATGAGTAAATAATACGAGAAGCTGGGTTATGTGAAGAAAACCGTGGCATCAGGATTGGACGAAGACTCATTCACAACCTGTGATATGCAGATGATACAACTTTGCTTGCTGAAAGTGAAGAGGACATAAAATATTTACTGATGAAGATCAAAGAGCACAGCCTTCGATATGGATTACATCTCAATGTAAAGTAAACAAAAATCCTCACCATTGGACCAATAAACAACATTCTTATCAATGGAGAAAAGATTGAAGTTGTCAAGGACTTCATTCTTCTTGGATCAACTATCAACACTCACGGAAGCAGCAGTCAAGAGATCAGACGACGTATTGCACTGGGCAAATCTGCTGCACAGGAACTTTTTAAAGTATTGAAGAGCAGAGATGTCAGCTTGAGGACTAGGGTGTGCCTGACCCAGGCCATTGTGTTTTCAATAGCCTCATATGCATGCGAAAGCTGGACAGTGAATAAGGAAGACCGTAGAAGAATTGATGTTTTTGTGTTATGGTGTTGGAGGAGAATATTGATAGTGCCATGGGCTTCCAAAAGAACCAATAGATCTGTTTTGGAAGAAATGCAGCCAGAGTGCTCCTTGGAGGCCAAGATGGCCAAACTTCGTCTCTCCAACTTCGGACATAGTGTCAGGAGGGACCAGTCATTGGAGAAGGATATTATGTTTGGTAAGGTGGAGGTCAGAGAAAAAGAGGAAGACCCCAACAAGATGGATTGGCCAAGTGGCAGCATCGATGGACTCAAGTGTGGCAACAGTAGTGAGGTTGGCCCAGGATCAGACATTGTATCGTTCTGCTGTGCATAAGGTCACTATGAGTCGGTGCCGACTCGATGGCACCTAACAACAACAACAACAACAAGCAATCAGAAAATGAGAGTGATAAAGTGAAGATTCAGTACCATGCAAAGATGCTGTAAGCCAGCCAGCCCTAGTCAAGAGAGACAGAGGTGAACCTTCATCTATCTTTAGCAGAAGCACAGGAGCCCTGGTAGCATAGTGGGTTATGTGTTGGGCTGCTAAGGGCAAGGCCGGCAGTTCAAACCTACTAGCTGCTCCTTGGGAGAAAGAGGAGACTGTCTTCTCAAGCAATTTCAGCAATCCAAGGAGCAGTTACATTCTGTCCTAGAGGGTTGCCTTGAGTCACAATCTACTGGGTTACAATAGGGCTAGTTTTGATGGTAGAAACAGAAAGAAGACTCTAGAAAACTCTAGAAGACTTTCCAATGGCTGCTGTTTTCATCTTGTAGTCATCAACCAAACATGGTAACGATGTCAGGTGGTAGACCTGGCCAGCTTAGAACGCTTCTGTTACACTCACCAGTCTCTGTTTTGATCACATTTCCCACTGCTGTGGACTCAATTCTAACCCATAGCAATGTTATACAGTAAAGCAGAACTGCCCCATAGGGTTTCCAAGGCTGTCATCTTAACCGAAGCAGACTGCCATGTCTTCCTCCAACAGACCAGCTGGTGGGCTTGAACCACCAATCTCTCAGTAAGCAGTCAAACTCTCAACCACTGTGCCAGAGCGCTTTAGTCATACACACATAGCTGATGTGGTTTGAAGTTTTTGTTGGCATGAGTTGAGTTGGTAACAGGGTTTTGAACATCTCCCCAACCCCTGGCAATCTTGACTCTATATGACAACATGTGTGCTTACCCCACACTTGGAAAAGAAAATGCTTTTTGCAGACACTGCCTTTGCTTGGCTGGACCTTTTTTATGATTTCCTCTCCTGCACCTTCTCTTTGCCTGTTTCTTGAAATAAAATGCAAAAGACAACGAAGCACACAGATGCTGTGAAGGAGAAAGGACAATGAACGGTGCTTTGACCCTGAATTAGAACAATTCTGTGAGAGATGTTGTGGGAGGCAGGATTGTACCCAATCTCATAAGAGGATAGATCCAAAGGCTCTGTTATTTTTGCTTCAATTGTTGAGTGGATTGCATATTTCTTTGAAGGCATTACCCACTCACTTTCAGTCCTCATCCCAACAGCCCTGAATATAACAAATATCACATTCTGATCATATTATCTTACATGACAAAGGGAGTTTTGCACGTGCAATTAAGGTTACTAATCAATTGAAATGGGGAGATGATTCAAGTAGAGCCCAATCACTGAAGCTGAGTGGCACTATGAGCTTTGCTGTGGGAGACTACAGCAGAGAGCCCATGCCCATCACCAGACTCTGACCTCCAGAATGGTGCCCTGAGAACAGAAGTTGCTTAAATCGTTACGTGTAGGGCAGCTGGTTACCCAGCAGTGGAAAACGAATCACACGGGTATCCTTCCAGAGAACTTGGGTGCTGCTCTTTTGAGGTCAGCGGGTTTAGGAATGTTCATCTTAGAATTTATTCTCTATGCCCTCTTTACAGTTAGAAGTCGCACTGCTGCTACCATCTGGCCTTTGCTTGCATCCCCCATTTTCAACTTTCCGTCAGTTCTCGGTGTTGCTGAGTGTCATCGAGTTGATTCTCGCTCATAGGCATCCTGCAGGGCAGAGCAGAATTGCCCCGTAGTGGTAATGTTTATGGAGGCAGAGAGCCAGAGCCTTCTGTGGTCTCATCAACCTTTGGGCTAGCAGCCAAGGGCTTAACCCTGTGTCACCTGGCCTCCTCTCAGCGTCCTGCACCTTTGTAAGAGCCTCTCATGCTTTTGGTGACCCCCACTCCTGTCAGCTTCTTGCACAATCTTTTACTTCCCTCTTACACTCTTGGGCTAGGTGTGTCTTCCAGAAACACCCTTGTCACCAGGTGCCTCTGCTAATCACATCTATTAATCACTCAGCATTGTCTAGTTGATCAAGTATGAAATCTTCTTGTTGGAATTCAGATTCTCCGAGACCTGTGTCCAGTGCCTTTCCAGCATCGTTTCCTCTAAGCTGATGTTCCCTGCTGTTTGCTCCAGTGTAAGAGCAGGGCTGCTGTTTCCCGAATGGCATGCCGGGACGTACGCTGCTGCCTTTGCACGGGCATGCCTCCAGGGAACATGCCCAGATACCAGCGATTCTTTACAGCCTCACTCAGATGCTACACATGACACCTGCTGCCTTGTCTGTCTGCGTCTCCTTGGAAGACAGCTCTGTGGCTCTGGAATGCCCGTGCCTCATTACTCACGCATGTGTCCTGCGGACCCTGGGCCCTCTGCTGTTGCTGTGAACTCGGGTGGGAACTCTGAGTGTGCGGGGGAGAGCTGCTCCACAGGGTCTTCCAGGGTGTGGGCTTTCAGCAGGACATCATTAGCCCTGTCTTCCAAGGGGCTTTGTTGTTGTTGTTAAGTGCCATCGAGTCAACTCTGACCCATAGCAATCCTGTATAGAATTTCCAAGGAGCAGCTGGTGACCGCGAACCACCGACCTTGCAGTTCAAACAACTTTGCAGTCAGATGCATTAGCCCACAGCGCCACACCAGGACTCCTTTACTTTTGTGTTGTTGTTGTTGTTAACTGCCATCGAGTTGATTCTGACTCATAGCAACCCTGTATAGAGTTTCCAAGGAGCAGCTGGTGAGCTTGAACCACTGACCTTGAAGTTCAAACAACTTTGCAATCTGACACATTAGCTCACAGCACCACCCCAGGACTCCTTGTTGTTGTTGTTAAGTGCCGTGGAGTACGTTCTGACCCATAGGGACCCTGGATAGGGTTTCTGAGGAGCAGCTGGTGAGCTTGAACCCCTGACCTTACAGTTCAAATGGCTGTGCAGTCTGGCGCATTAACCCACAGCGCCACCCCAGGACTCTTTAAGTGGGCTCAAACCCCCAACCTTTTGGCTAGTAGCTGAGTCCTTAATTGTCTGTGCCACCCAGGGACTCCACTGTAGCCCTAATGAGCTTCTTGAGAGTAGAGTTTGTGTTATATTCAACAGAATATTCCTTAAATCACTTGATTCAACTCTCCATGTTATGCAGAGTCTCCAAAGTGGCAATTGGTACAAGCGGTCAAGAATGCCTGTACCAGTATAAGAATCTCTTCAAAATATATATACAACCTGCACACGTTTTTAAGTAGAAAAACAATTACTAAGCAGCATCTACAAAAAGAACTTAGTTTTGGTGGTGGTGTGGTAGTGCTTACTGGTCCCTGAAAACCAGGAGTGTGAAGGGAGCTGAAAGCAGTACATGCTCAGAGAGGTAGAGAGGTATGTCCTCTGGTGGGGTGGCACACAATATAAACCAGAACCAAAGCAAACTGCCAGCCAGTTGATTCCAACTCATAGCGAATTTGCGGAGAGTTTCTGAGGCTGTCCATCTTGACGGCAGCAGAAAGCCTCATCTTTCTCCCATTTGCTGGTAGGACTGAACTGCTGACTCTGCATTTAGCAGCATGTGCTTATCCCACAACACCCCCAGGGCTTCTTAGTTTTATGCTGTTGTGAAGTGCTGTTGAGTGGGTGCCAACTCATGGTGACCCTAAACAGGGTTTCTGAGGAGTGGCTGGTGGGTTGAGCGGCTGGTGGGTTTGAACTGCCGACCTTGCGGTTGACAGTCCAGTGCTTATCTACAGTGCCACACCAGGACTTTTAGTTATGATGTTGTTGTGGCTGTTAAGTGCCGTCAAGTCACTTCTGACTCATGGCGACCCTATAGAGGGTTTCTGAGGAGCTGCTGGTGGGTTTGAAGCGCCGATCCTGCAGTTCACAGTGGCCTTGTGGTCCAGCGCTTCATCCCACAGTTCCATAGTACCTTATTTTCATGTGGCACATCTGATTAGTTCACATGTTAAGTCTTTCTGTTAACAATTCTCATGCTGTGGGGCTGATGTTTTCACTGCTATTTTTCTCCAACTTCCTGCGATTTCGCCTCAACTTCCAAAAAGCATCTTTCTTTGCCAGGGGCCTCTTTTGCTCCTGAACTTCCAGTCCAATTTGGGCAAACAGTGGGGGGTCAGATATAAAGCAATTCTGATGAAAGGAGAGTGGATACAGCTTCCAATGTGTCAGATAGATTCCTTGTTTGGAAGGGACTGGCTTTGTTTTTGTTTGAAAAGAAACCAAATGCAATTTCTATGGGCTTGTCTTCATTCGCTGGGATCTAAGCTCTGTGCCTGTCAAGACAGGACATGATGGAAATAAAACAATTTACATTTAAAGGGAAACTGTTTAAAAACGAGGTGTTTGAGGTGAGCTTTTGTATTGACAAAACGAAACTAGTTTTCTTAAAACTTCCACAAAATGTATTTTGTATATGTTATCCTTTTAGAAGTTTGGAGATGTAAACAAATACATGGGTGTATGTGTGTAACATGTTTGTGTGTGTGCATATACAAAATATGTGCATACAAAAATAAATACATGAATAAATGTATGTGTAGACGTATGTATGTATGCATGTAACTCTGTTGGAGTATTGGATTACACACTGGATTGCTAACCACAAGGACAGCGGTTCTAATCCACCAGCTGCTCTTTGGGAGAAAGATGAGACTTTCTGATCCTGTAAAGATTTACAGCCACAGAAATTCTTATATAGGGTTTCTGTGAGTAGTAACTGACCCCACGGCACTTCACAGCAAATATATATGATATAAGGAGCTCTGGTAGCGTAGTGGTTACGAATCGGGCTGCGAACCTTAAGGTCAGCGGTTCGAAACTACCAGCCGTCCCGCGGCAGAAAGATGAGGCTTCCTACTCCCGTAAGGATTTACACCCTTGGAAACCCTGTACAGGGTCGCTATAGGTCGGAACCGTCTTAACGGCACTTAACAACAACAACATATATATATATATATTTCTTATTAAGTGCCGTGGAGTTGGTTCTAACTCATAGTGACCCTGTACAGGGTTTCCAAAGAACAATTGGTGGATTTGAACCACCAACCTTGAGGTTAGCAGTCCAGTGCTTATTCTGCAGCAGCACACCAGGACAAGTGTAGACATCTATAGACACACACAGGATCCACTCCCATAAAGATTTACAGGTTCAGAATCTACAGGGCTTGTTTCAGTCTGTCCTGACTGAACAGCAGTGGGGGTTCATGGGAATATGGAGTCCTGGTATAGCACTGAAGGATAAACACTGGACCACAAGGTCAGCTTGAACCTCAAGCTCGGTGGCTCACACTCATCAGCTGCATCTTGGACAGCCTATACAAGGGTCACTATGAGTTGAAACTGACTTGACAACAATAATACTACATTTATGTTGTTGTTGTTAAGTGCCGTCGAGTCGGTTCCGACCCATAGCGACCCTGTACAGGGTTTCCGAGGGTGTAAATCTTTACGGGAGTAGAAAGCCTCATCTTTCTCCCGCGGAGCAGCTGGTAGTTTCAAACCGCTGACCTTAAGGTTCGCAGCCCAATTCGTAACCACTACGCTACCAGAGCTACATACTACCAGAGCATCCATATGCTACCAGAGCATACACTACGCTACCAGAGCATCCATATATACGCATATATATATTCATATGCCCCCCCCTCCCAACACACACAGACACAAGGAGCACAGTGGCTATGTTCAATAAGCCCTGGATATTCACCTACAGGGTTGCTATACATTGCAACCAACTTCATGGCACTTAACAACATATACAAACACAGATACATATACCAACAACTCTGGAAGACAGCTACCCGGCCAATTGATTGGAAGAGATCCATATTTGTGCCCATTCTTAAGAGAGGTGCCCCATGGATTTGCAAGTTAAAGTTGGATAAAGATTTTAAACAGGCTGCAACAGTACATTGACAGGGAACTGCCAAAGGTTGAAGCTGGATTTAGAACCAGGAATATCATTGCTGACATCAGACAGATCTTGTGAAAGCAGAGAATACCAAAAAGATGTTCACCTGTGCTTTATTGATTATACAAAGGCTTTTGACTGTGTGGATCATGACATGCTAGGGACAACATCGCAGAGGACAGATAGTCGGGAATGCTTAATTGTGCTCATGAGGAACCTGTACAGAGACCAAGATACAATCGTTCAAGCAGAACAAGGGGATGCTGAATGATTTAAAATCAGGCAAGGTGTGCACCAAGGTTGTATTCTTTCACCATACTTTCTCACTCTGTATGCTGTATAAAAGGAGCTCTGGTAACATAGTGGTTACGAATTGGGCTGTGAACCTTCAGGTCAGCAGTTCGAAACTACCAGCTGTTCTGCAGGAGAAAGATGAGGCTTTCTGCTCCCGTAAAGATTTACAGCCTCGGAAACCCTGTATAGGGTCGTTGTGAGTTGGAACCAACTCCACGGCACATACCAACAACAACAACAACAAATGCTGTATAAGATAGTAACGTATCACAGTGTTTCACTTCAAGACAGATGTTGAAATATTCTTTTTTATGATAATTTACAATGCCATTCCTCTTCAATTTGTCATTCCCGGCATAGTAAACCATATGATTGTCAGATTCAAAATAGCCAATATCAGTCTGTTTCAGCCCACCACTGCCTAGGATACTTATCCTTATGTGTGATGTTTCACACTTAGTACATCCACACTTAGTACATCCCATGCCCCAATTATTAATGGATGCTTACCGATATTTCACATTATTTTGAGTGATAATATTGAGTGTTTCCACTGTCTCTTCCCACAGATGTAGTCAATTTGGTTTCTGTGTATTCCATCTGGTGAGGTTCATGTGTATTGTTGTTAGGTGCCGTGGAGTTGGTTCCTTCTCATAGCGACCCTGCATAGGGTTTCCAAGGCTGTAAATCTTTACGGGAGCAGAAAGCCTCATCTTTCTCCTGCGGAACGGCTGGTTGTTTCAAACTGCTGACCGTGAGATTAGCAGCCCAATTCGTAGCCACTACGCTACCAGAGTATAGTTGTCGTTTATAGGTTGCTTTAAAACGGTATTTGTAATGACGAAGTCACTGGTCTTGCAAAATTCTCTCATAGAGTCTCCAGCATCATTGCTATCATTATGGCCATATTTTCTAACTATTGATCCTTCCTCTTTGTTCCCAATACTTGAATTCCAATCATCAGTAATAATCAATTCCTCTTGATTATATGTATGATCAGGTTCAGATGAAGCTGTTGGTTGTTGTGTGCCGCCGAGTTGGTTCTGACTGATTGCGACCCTTTGTAGGGGTTTCTAAGAGCGACTGGTAGGTCTGAACTGCCAACCTTGCAGTTAGCAGCCCAGTGCTTACTTATTCTGTGGTTCCTCTAGCTTTGGTGGTAGGTGTATAAATTTGAATCATGTTTTATTAACTGATCTTCCTAGTAGGCATGGGTGTATTATCCTATCACAGACAACACTGTATTTCAAGATAGTTCTGGAAATGTTGTTTTTGATGAGGAATGCAACACCATTCCTCTTGAATTTGTCATTCCAGCTTTTGATTGGCAGTTCAATGCTGATGCCACTGCGTCACCAGGGATCCTTATATGGAGGCGAGCAACAGAAGATGTAGGCGGACTCGATGGCAACCAGGAACAGCAGCACAGAGCACCCTGCGTGTGAACGAGCACGGGGTCACGCGGACTGCCCATGCGGGCCTGCGGATTTCAGGGCAACTGTGCAAACTCAGGTATTTAAAAGAATCCCCTGGATTTCATTTTTGACCTTTATCCTGGTGTGGCGCTCTAGGATAAGTACTGGACTGCAAGGTTGGTTTGAACAAAAAGATTAGTGGTTCAAACTTACTGGCTGCTCCTTGGAAACCCTGTACAGGGTCACTATGAGTTTGAACCAACTCCACGGCGCCTAACAACAACAACAAAAACAACACACCAATGGATAGGCTTTATTTCTCCCAAAATAATTTGTGCTCCTAGAAACTGAATTTTTATTGTATATATAGTTTTCCAAGGACAGACCAGAGACATTTGAGGTCACATTCCCTGCGATGTTGCGAACTAAGAGCACTTGATTCTTACCTAAGATCTATGCTATAATAATCAACTTCATAAAATTGAAAGTTCAGATTCCATTATAATTATGTCATAAATGCAGCAATAATGGGGCTGAAACGATAAGTATTTAAACATTACTTAACTCCACATTTAAAATTGTACCCACACCCGTCATGTTTCACTCCAGCAGAATGAACACCTTTATGCATTACACATTCTCATAGATATCAAAAGTTCTATGTGAATGAATGACTTCTTATAATGAACTATCACAACCACTGCAAGATCTTCTTAATTAATTTCCATGTAAGACTCCTCTGCCCTTTGCAATTCAGTGTCAAGCACAAAGGGGAAATCTATGATGAGCTTCTGGGTCCCCTGAGGGCAGCTTCCATTTAGCGATTTTTCAGAAGTTACTTTGCTTTTAAATGTGAATATTCACGTTATTATGATGGCAAATGCAAAATACAGATTTCCCTTAAGCTTTCTAATTCAGGTTCTAAATACTGTTTTAACTCAAAATCCAGCAAATTTTATACTTACCCTTTTAGTTGATTTGAATGATGCCTGTATTAACATGCCATTCTGTAAGACGCATTAAGCATTTTAAGCCTTGCTTGCAAATTTAATGTATTTAATTTTCTTCAGCTTTTGCATTGCTAAAGAAGCTTGTGGAACTGAAACAATTCCCATACGTTAATAAATATACCATATACACTAATAAAGACAGTGATGATGAAATTGGTGATTTCTACCAACATCTTCAGTCTGGAATTGATCAAACATGCAATCAAACTGTATTGATAATTACTGATGATTGCAAAGGGAAGGCTGGAAACAAAGAGGAAAGATCAGTAGTTGGAAAATACGACCTTGGTGATAGAAACGATGCTGGAGATTGCATGATAGAATTTTGCAAGACTAATGAATGACATGTTCATTGCAAACACCTTTTTTAAAAAACATAAAAAGATGACTATACACATGGGCCTCACCAGATGGAATACACAGAAATCAAATTGACTACACCAGTGGGAAGAGATGGTGGAAAAGCTCCATATCATCAGTCAAAACAATCCCAGGGACATACTGTGGGATAGACCGTCGATTGCTCATATGCAGGTTCAAACTGAAGCTGAAGAAAATGAAAACAAGTCCACAAGAGCCAGAATATGATCTTGAATATATCCTACCTGAATTTTGAGATCATCGTAAGAGCAGGTTTGAGGAATAAAGCACTAATGCTCAAAGACATCTTTGCTGATGCCAGCTGGAATTTGGTTGAAAGCAGAGAATATCAGTATGTTGCTTACTTGTACTTTACTGACTATGCCAAAGCATTCACCTGTGTGGATCATAACAAACAATGGATTACATTGCATATAATGGGTATTCCAGACACTTAATTGTGCTCTTAAGGAAACTGTACATAGACCAAGAGGCAATTGTTTGAACAAAGCATGGGGATACTGAATGGTTTAAAATCAGGAAAGGTGTACACCAGGGTTGTATCCTTTCACTATACGTATTGAATCCATCTGCTGAACAAATAATCCAAGAAACTGGATTATATGAAGAAGAACATGGGATCGGGATTGGAGGAAGATT
>NW_006408536.1:29521691-29522916 GCF_000296735.1 Chrysochloris asiatica
CATAGTAGGCAACTGAAAATACCATGGCCTGTGAAAGTTGGACAATGAATAAGGCAGACCATAGCAGAACGCATGCATTTCAATTATGGTGATAGTGAAGAACAATGTAAGTACCATGGACTGACAGAGAAATGAGCAAATCTGTCTTGGAAGAGGTACAGCTAGAACGCTCCTGAGAAGTGAGCACTGCGAGACTTCGTATCTTGTACATTGGACATATTATCATGAGGGACCAGTCCCTGGAGAAGGACATCATGCTTGATAAAACGGAGGGTCGGTTCAAAAGAAGCAGACGCCCAACGAGATGAACTGCCACATTGGCAGCAGGAATGGGCTCAAACGTAACAACAACGGTGAGGATGGCTCAGGACCACGCAGCGTTTCATCCTGTTGGGCATGGGGTCGCTGTGAGTCACAGTAGATTTGATACCATTTAACAACAACCACACCCACAGCAAAGACCCCATGGCTGGTGACTTCTCCCAGTGACACATACTTGGAGAAACGCACCCAATGTGTGAGCAGAGTTTGCCCGATAATGTAAACGTACAGCCTTAAGGAGTAGAAAACTGTAGACACTGAGAGCCCATGTTGTTCTTAGCCGCCGAGCTGGCTCTGACTCCTGGCAACATTGTGTACGTTCCACAGAAGGAAAGCTGGCCCTGGTCCTGACCATATTCATGATCACTGATATGTTTGAGTCCGGTGGTGCTCTTGTGTCGGCCCATTGCATGGAAGGTTTCTCGCATTCCCGCTGACCGTCTGCTTTACCAAGCAGAGTGTCCTCGTCAGCCAGCCTCATGGGCATCCCTTTAATGTGTTTATGCTCACTGCTATAAAACAACCCTTTCGTTTCATTCTGCTGTGCAACCGTTTCGTTCTGCTGTGCATGGGGTCGCTATGAGTCGGTTCCGACTCGATGACACCTGACAACAACAACAATAAAACAACCCACCGCGAGAGCCTATGAACATAAGAAAATGGCTTTTTCTGTTGATAGATATTTGGGCAGTTTCCAGTTTGAGGACTATTTGAAGACGGAATTCCCAGTGTGTACTTGTTTCTTGAATCTACAAAAACACCGCAGTAAAGGGTGTCTAGAATCCTGAGCCTCAGTGAGTGGGGGGTGGAATAGGATGTGGGAGCTTGCAGCCAGGGTAAACGTCTCAAATTCCTATTTGCTCTGCTGAACCCCCTTTCTGTAGCCAGTTGTTGTTGTTGTTGT
>NW_006408536.1:29524586-29526711 GCF_000296735.1 Chrysochloris asiatica
AGCACTTAACTAACAACAATACCAAGCATGTATACCATGTGATAGATCCAACAAATGGTTCCGAGCTTGACGACTTGGTGGTTCGGACCCACCCAGAGGCAGGCACTGCAGAAGGCAGGCCGGACAATCTACTTCTGAAAGGTCTTGAGAGCCCTGTGGAGCAGGTCTCCTCTGGCCATGAGTTGGCAGCTAGCTATCCCAACAACAGGTAGCTCAGATCTCCTTTGGACACTTTCTTATAATCTTCACACCTGACAAACACGACTTATGTAGCTGTTTAAAGGACATCAAGTATGATTCTGGAGTCCTGGTGTGGGGCTGTGGGTTAATGCGCTGGATTGCAAAGTTGGTTTGAACCACAAGGTCAGCGGTTCAAGGTCAACACTGCTCCTTGGAAACCCTTTTACAAGGTCACTATGAGTTGGAACCGATTTGAGGGCACATTACAACAAAAAAGTATGAATCTGTCTGCCTGTAGGCTGTTAGGCTGTCACTGATGCTAAAATCACTTCTTAGAGTATCATTTGATGGCCAGAGTTCACTTAGATGGCATTGAATTACTTATGGTCTCTTTGGTCTAGCCTCTTAACTTTGGTTTAACAGGGATGCAAGCTTAGGCAGCGCCTATACCTCAGAGTGCAGTGTTAGAGGCTCCACAGCACAGTCAGAAAGAACCCTTACTTCCCACTCATACTTCTGGATCCACATGAAACAATTGTTTTGACACATTTTCCAGCAGAAGCCAAGAAGAACAGAAATTTCAAAGCTTTGGGCTTGTCGAATGGCCTGGATACAAATTTCTTTTGAAGTATGTGAATTTCATCTTGTCTGAAGACTAAAATAACAGGAAACCATGAAGAGACTAAGAAATGAATTTATAACAGTACAACTTACATAAGTTTTATATAAACAGATTGAGGAGTACCGTGCCATGTTAAGCGTCCTCAATTAAATCTGAAAACAAAATAAGTGTTATATTTTCATAGCATTAAACTTCAGTAGGCAAGTCTGCGTGTGGCATCAGCTCCAAACTTTTCTCAACTTTCCTTCTCAGGGACACTGACTCCATTGCATGTAGAATCTTGCAGTAAATGATACTGCTTCTGAAATAGCCGGTTAATAGTGTTAACTCCATCACAACCTGGACCCACCACCAGTCTCTGGGTAAAGCTGATGGCTAAATGTGCTCAGCCAGTAGCTGAAAGGTTGGTGACTGAAAGCCACCCAGAGCCACCTTGAAGGAAGGCCTGGTGAACTGTTTCCAAAAGGTCCTTGAAAACCTCATGGAACAGTTCTACCCTGCCCACATGGGTTCCCCAGGAGTCTGAATTAACCCCAAGGCAACAGACAAAGTCAGTATGGTGAAATCTTCCTCTTCATTTCAACTGTATACTGTATCTTATGTTTAACATTTCCCATCTTCAGGGAAACACCATTATAATTTTCCAAGACATTGAAGGGTGTTACTGAAGGCACAAGGAGCTCTAGGCAGCATTGAGATTATGAGCTGAGCTGCTGAACCACAAGGTAAGTAGTTCGAATCCACCATTCACTTGGTGGGAGGCAGAGGAGGCTGTCTGCTCTTGTAAAGATTGACAGCCTCGGAAACCCCATACAGGGTCGCTATGAAATGGAAGTGACTGGGTGGCACAAAACTACTACCACTAGTTAAAGCGACCTTTGTTTTCTCTGTAAGCTGCTGCTGGTGAAAGCGACCTGTTTTCCACTTTGCAAGTAAAAGAACTTGAAGCTGCTGCATCTGGCTGAAATAACTCCCTATGTGCATGTAAGGGCCATTGGTGCCAGCCCTTACTTACGCCTCCCTGCAGATAAGCCAATAGTTAGCCCCTATTCTGGGGTGACAACAGGAATGAAGGGAAACAACTGTGTATGCCCAGGAGGAAGAAACAGTGTCTGTCGGAGAGGACATGTCTGGAGCGGTCAGCCCCACCTGAGACAAACAGAGCAACCAGGTAGTTCCTGAAACTCCTCCGATCCCGTGCTCAAGATCCCTGAAAATCCACCTTCCACTCCCCTTGGACAAACAGAGTCTTCAGTGGACATGTAGTTGCCACCCTGCCTTGTGCGTACTTTTTGTTGTGAGGTGCCATCGCATTGGTTTCAA
>NW_006408536.1:29527669-29529865 GCF_000296735.1 Chrysochloris asiatica
AAGGTTGGTGGTTCAAACCCACCAGCCACTCCTTGGAAACCCTGCACAGTGGCACTATGAGTCAGAATTGACTCGACGGCACTTAACAACAACAATTTTTCCTACATTCATACTTTGCACGTTCCTCATTCTGATCATTCTTGGATGTTTGCAGCTATTTCTTCTCACTTTGAGTTGTGCTTCTTTAGCAAATGAAGGTCCTGAAAGCTTTACTCCATCCCCAATCATCATGGTCAACGCTCCTTTGAGGAGGCAGCTCTTCCCCAGTCATATTTTGAGTGCCTTCCCACCTGAAGGGCTCATCGTCGGGCACTGTATCTGACAACATTCCCTTGTTATTCATAATGTTTTCAATTGCTAACCACTCAGAAGTGTTCTGGCTCTCCTTCCTAGTCTATCTCAGCCTGGAAGGCCCACCGACACCTGTCCGTCCTGAGTGGTGACTATGCTGGGCCGTGGCAGAGTTTCCAGCATCACACAAGCTGCCACAGCAGGACAGACTGACAGCCAGGTGGCGGGACATGCATGTACATATGTGGCACCGTGGGTTAATACGCTGGACTGCAAGGTAGGTTTGAACCACAAGCTTGGGGCTCAAGCTCACCATCCGCTTTTCAGAAACCCTACACAGGGTCACTATGGGTGAGAACCGACTTGACAACACTTAACATCAAGTATATCCTCATATGGAAGTATGGTGGCTCCAGACGATAAGCACTGGACTACGAACCACCAGGGCAGGGCTTCAAACCTGCCAACCACTTCATGGAAGAAAGATGAGGTTTTTTTCTCCTGAGAAGATTTAAAGCCTCAGAAATCCTATACAGGGTTGCAGTGAGTCGGAATCGACTCAACAGCACTTAACAAGAATAATATTCTAATATATATGTATAGCTCTGGTACCATAGTGGTTACCAGTTGGGCTGCGAACCTCAAGCTCAGCAATTCGAAACTCCCAGCTGTGCCGTGGGAGAAAGATGAGGCTTTCTGCTCCCGTAAAGATTGACAGCCTCAGAAACCCTGTGCGGGGTCGCTGTGAGTCGGAACCGACTGCACGGCACACCACCACCACCATCAGCACCATTGGAATGTCTGTATCTTCATGTATACATACGTTCCTGTTGCTTTTTTAGGTGCATCCGAGTCTGCTCTGACGCACAGCAACCTTACTCACATGGAAACCAAACCCTCTCAGGTCCTGTGGTGACCTCACCATCGTTGTCTTTGAAGCCAAGGTTGCAGCTATTGTCTCAATCCATCTTGTTGGGGGTTTTCTTTTTTTTGATAACCCTCCACTTGAGCAATCATACTGCCCTTGTACAGGGCCTGGTCCATCCACCCTCACTACATTCTAAAGTAGAGGAGATGAAGTCTAACCATCTTCCCCTCTAAGGAGCATTCTGACTGGACTTCTTCCAACACAGATTTGCTTTGTTTTTCTGGTACTCAGGAGTTTTTTTCAATATTCTTCCCCAACAGCACAATTCAAATATATCCATTCTGCTTTGATCTTCTTCATTCCTTGTCCAGCTGCCACATGCATATGAGGTGATTGAAAATACCAAGGTCTAGGTCAGGTAGGTGCACCTTTGGTCTTCAAAGTAATATCTTTTCTCTTTAACCCTTTAGAGAGGTCTTTTGCAGATTTATCCAATGCAATACACTGTCATTTCTTGATTGTGGATCCAAGTCAAATGAAATCCTTGACAATTTCATTCTCTTCTCTGTTTATTATGTTGTTTATTGGTCCACTTATGAGGATTTTTGTTTTCGTTCTGTTAAAGTGTAATCCAGACGAAGGCTATAGTCTTTGGTCTTTATCAGGAAGTGCTTCAAGTCCTCTTGATTTTCAGTAAGGCTGTATCATTGGCATGTCCCAAGTTCTTAAGGAGCCTTGCTCCAACCCTGATTCCACATTCTTCTTCATATATTCCAGCTTCTCTGATGATGCATCCAGCATATAAATTGAATAAATATGGTAAAAGGACACAAGTCTAATGGAACACAGTATCCCCGAAAACCCTATACAGGGTCGCTATGACTCAGAGCCAACTGGCGGGCACTTAACAACAATGGTATCCCCTCGTTTTGAATTAATGACTGCCTCTTCTTCTATATACAGGCTACATATGAGCACAATTATGTGTTCTAGAATTGTTAGTCTTCCCAATGCTATCCATCATTTGTCACGATTCA
>NW_006408536.1:29530285-29532325 GCF_000296735.1 Chrysochloris asiatica
GCAGTTCAAACCCACCAGCCAATCCTTAGAAACTCCACACAGGGTCACTCTGTGTCAGAATTGACTCGATGGACATTAACAACAATAAACAAGTATGGATATATACATTTTCAATGCATCTTGGACATCTACAAGTTCTTGAAAAAAATGGAATTCAAAGATCAAAAGCAAACTACTACCAAGTCCATAGAGTGGACCTTGACTCATAGTGACCGTGTATAGGGTTTCCCAGACAGTGACTCTTTAAGGGGGCAGACTGCCTCATCTTTCTCCCACAGAGCAGCTGGTGGGTTTGAACTTCCAACCTTGTGGTTAGCAGTCCAGTGTTAATCCTACAGAGCTACAAGACAATTGGATTTTCCCACTCATTTTATGATGCCCTCTCTTATATCCTAATCTGTATGTATACTCATATATATGTCTCTTCACATGTAGAGGGTGTCACTGCATGTATTGTTATGGATAGGGATGCATCTTTATGGGCGTAGATATATATCCGTGTCTGGGGATGTAGCCTAATTAGGTACAAGTGCTTCACTGGGTCTTCATGGATGAAAAAAATCAGACTGCAAGCCATCAACACAATCTGGTAAATGAAACCACTATCTGTTTTAGATGGTGGTACTGGTGTGCTGTGGAGTCAGGGTCCAACTCACAGCGGCCCTGTATAGGCGTTCCAGGACTGTGAATCTTTATTGTAAGAGAAAGCCTCATCTTTCTCCTGTGGAACGGCTGGTAGTTTCAAACTGCTGACCTTGAGGTTCGCAGCCCGACTTATAACCGCTACGCTACCAGAGTTCCTTCTCTTTTAGATAACAACTTTAACTATCTTTTTAATCGATGTACAGATTTAATTATCTATTGTAGTCCTCTCTGCTCAATAGCTCACCAAATGTATCTAAGGCAACATTTTATATTTTCACGTTGAGTGCTTTTATCATTTTTATCTGTATAGTCAATAACTGAATGATTTCTTTCTATAGTTAATTTTGTACTTAATATTCATATTGGCTTCTTACAACAGGCAAAGTTTAAGGCAGATAAGTAATTTAGATTTTTTTTTAAATCTTGCTGAATATGTCCAGTGTTTTCCCTCATTTTCTCTAATTTGTTCACTTTTACAAAATATAATTCAATTGGAGTCATGCGTAGGGACGTTACATAATACTTCCCATCCACTTCTGCATTTGTTTTGGTAGCAAAATTAGAGAATGCAAACAGGAAAGATCAAAAGCTAAGACATTCAAATGACCTTTGTTCTTTCTTCCTAGAAGACCCCTCTGCAGTATTTGGACCATCTGCCTTGTCAGCATCCAGGCAATTTCCTGGGTGATGATGGATGAATGAACGCACGCATTTTAAACCTGGATGATAATTACACTAAAAAAGAAAAAGTCAGCACACTGCCAGAGAGTCAGTTCGGCTCATAATGACATATACTATCAAATGGAGGGTGTTTGGGGTTTCTCTGCCAATTGAAATGACATCTGAAACTTACCTCCTCATCAGCTCATGAGATCATGTGTCTACATCTTGCAGAATAACCGCAAGGTCGGCAGTTCAAACTCACCAGCCACTCCTCTGAAATCCTATACAGGGTCGCTATGAGTCCGAACCAACTCAAGGGCAAAACAACAACAGATCATTGTAATGGCAGCGGAGAATATTCCACATTGTTGTTGTCGTTATATGAAGACGCTGTGGAGCCAAGTTCTACATGAGGTCCCCGTGAGTCAGAACTAACTCAACAGCAAAGTTTTACCAAAAAATCATACACAGCCAGGAAAAGTCAAATGACATCTGAAACAGTGTGCATGGAGTTTCTTCTGATATATTCTTTATCTTCCAAAGCTAGCACATCTAGCTTTTTTACACAGTATGTTGGAATGACATCATTACACATTTTTACACAGTATGCTGTGATGACATCATCACACATTTTTACACAGTATGTTGTAATGATATCATCACACATTTTTACACAGTATGCTGTAATGACATCATCACGCATTTTTACACAGTATGCTGTAATGACATCAT
>NW_006408536.1:29534370-29549877 GCF_000296735.1 Chrysochloris asiatica
TTTGTGGACTAAGGGGCGCCTGACCCAAGCCATGGCATATTCAGTAATCTCATATGCATATGAAAGTTGGACAATGAATAAGGAAGACTGTAGAAGAACTGATGCATTTGAGTCATGGTGTTGGAGGAGAATATCAAAAGTACCATGGAGTGCCAAAAGAACAAACAGATCTGTGTTGGAAGAAGAGCAGCCAGAGTGCTCCTTGGAAGTCTCATACTTGGGACATATTGTCAGGAGGGAGCAGTCCCTGGAGAAGGACATCATGCTTGGTAAAGTGAAGAGTCAGAGAAAAAGAGGAAGACCCCCCCCACCCCCCAGTGAGATGGATTGGCACAGTGGCAGCAGCAATGGGCTCAAGCATAGTAAAAACCGTGAGGTTGGCAGTGTTGTGTTCCATTGTATACAGGGTCCATGTGAGTCACTACTGACTCGATGGCACTTAACAACAACAACAACTAACTCACTCAGATGTGCTGCAGAAGAAAGACCTGGCCAACAAAAAACTGATGGAGCACAGTTGTGCTCTCATGCACAGGGTCCTCATGAGTCAGAACTGACTTGAGGGCAATGAGTTTGTCTTATTGGTTTTCAGGTAAAATACTCCCAACTCCATCCTGGGGCAATCCCTTTATCTATCCTAACAACACCCTTAAAAGTTGAGGGTAATTGCTGACAGTTTTGCAAAATTAGCTGGACTCACTTCCTTCGTGAGCTTCTGAAGAGTAAGGCACTAAGAAATGACACAGAAGTGGCCCTGGGCATGCTTTTCACATACTGAGAACTGCCAGCCTCGAGTCCTGTCTTTGTGCATACATGAATGCTACTGGGATTTGGTAGTGGTTGGCTCATTTGGGGGTCTTTGGAGTGTTTGATCATTTAAGTCTTGATCATTCCACCCTGTTTTCCATTACAAAGAGTCTGCTGGCAAGCCTGGGTGTGTTGAGCTTGGTGTCTCCCCCAGTCTGGAGTTTGTGTGTTGCATATTCATGGTGTGGGTAAGCAGGTTGCTCTGTTCTCTGATTTACTATTAGCAGCTGAAACTGGAGGCTTGATCAAAATCAGGTTTGAGCCCTTGGCAAGACCACAGCGGAGTTCAATTCTTTCTTACACCCAAATCCACTGTCATCAACTCAGTTCTGACACATAGTCAGCCCAGGAGGCAGAGTCCAACTGCCTCGCCTTTCTCCCGTGGAGTGCCTGCGGGGTTTGAACTGCTGGCCTTTCAGTTAGCAGCCCAGTGCTTAGCCCACTGTGCAGCCAGTGATGTCACCTCTTTCCCGAGGAGGCACACGCTGCCAGACTGTCACTTGTCTAGTTAGTAGTTGTTGGTGTTCGCTGCTTACATCCGTGAATTCACTCGCAATGGCAAAATGGCATTTTCTAGTGCCATGATTTCTTTCTGGTTTTTCTGTCTTTCATGCACCACTTTGTAAGAGAGGCTTTTGTTGTCAGTTGCTCCACAGTGGATTCAGTCTCATGGCGGCCCCGTGGGACACAGAACACTCTTATAGGGTTCCCTACTGGGTCAACTTTACAGGAGCAGACTGCCTGATCTTTTCTCCCACAGAGTCACTGAGTGGGTTTGAACCACCAGTCTTTTGGTTAGCAGCTGGGTGCTTAATCACTGCATCATCAGGCCTCCTTCATACTCTGTTATATACATAGAAAAAGGAAGATACATGTTGGGAGCTCAAGGAATGGATAGATTGCTTCTCATGCTAACCAACCAACTGATGTTACGTCAACCCTGACTCAGGGAACCCATGAACTGTGCTCCCCGGGGCTTCCATGGCTGGATTTGCCAAAGTCAATCTCCAAGGTGCTTCTCCGACTCCATCGGAGATCTTGCTTTCTTGTTCTAATTTGTAAGAGGTGTACTAGTTTCATCTTGGACATTCCCTGACCAGGAACCAGCCGTTTTGCCAAGAAATCTCAATTTATTTTCATAAGAAATGGTACATGAAAGCCAATAGGGGTAGGCAACCAAATACCATTTGGTTAGCTATTGTTTCCAAGACTTTTCAAAAGAGTTGGAAAATACATTATGAGTCTTGAGCGCTCACAATAATATTGGCAATACACATTAAGGGAGCTCAAGGTTATTCCTAAATCTTTTCATGATGATATCTTTGTTCCATAGTGTGAATCTCCTCTTTCAAAGGGCAAGGGGCAAGCGAATGAAAACACTGGAAAGTTCTTCTCACGCTGTGTCCCACACTACAATCACAGCAGTTTCAGTACAATGGTGCTAAGACCAAGTATGGAAATGGCCACCTCTCGTCTCACATCTTTTGACCATGTCAGGAGGGGCCAATTCCTGCAGAAGGACATCATCTCGCTGCGTAACATGGAGGGTCAGTGATCCTCAATGGGATGCATTGGCCCAGTGGCTACAACAGCTGTGGACTCAACCCAGCCGTGACTGTGAGGGCGGTGCAGGCTAGGCGTTGATTCGTTCTGTTGTACGTGGGGTCACTATGAGTCGGAACCAGTTGACAGAACCTAACAAAAGTTAGAACATCAAGGTCAATTATGGTTACAGGCAGTCTCCCCCTCACGACGGGCTTTCATTCAGATGACACTGTTGTAAGTCAGTTCTGATCTAAGTTGAAGATGTCTGCTTGATGTTTTCATTTTCATTTTTATTGTCTTTTACTGTCAGTATCTTTATAAATCTAATCCTTGTCTTTAGGGGTTGGATACATTACAAATCAACTTACAGATTCACTCAAGGCTATCTCCACTTCTCCAACTTTATGCAAGTTATAAAGGCATAAAGTCAAATACAAAATCACCAAAAAAAAAAAAAAAAAGTCATAAATTCTGTTAGTCGTAACTAGAATAAGTCATAAATACTAAAAATGCTAAATACTAAAAGTGGTTTATGGAGTCCTGGTGTGGTGCTGTAGTACCAGCATCCGGCTGCTAGGCACAAGGTCAGCGGTTTGAACCCACCAGCCACTCCTTGGAAACCCTATACAGAGTTGTTATGAGTCAGAACCAACTCAACGGCACTTAACAACAACAAAGACACTTTCTCTCTTGTTTTCAAACACGGCTGTGTTCTAGATGGAGAAGCCGTGCTGGCATATCAGGTGACCATGTGGCTGCTGATACAAACGCTGCCTCGGTTGAAAGCTGGAAAGCCACCCAAGAGCTACCCAGGAAGAAGACCTGTCAGTCTGCGCCCATTAGGACTGTAGCCTAGGAAACCACCCAGCCCAGTCTGCTCTCTCAACTGGAATCACTCTCGGAAGGAACGGACTCCACAGCACCTAACAATAACAACATTCCAGATTCCGGAGCTACAGTGTCAAACACTGTGACAGTTGCCTGTAATCTCTCCTTCTTGACTCATGTTTTGTCTTAGTTTATAAATGTCGCTGTACTTAATGGTCACCGCTATCCTTACACTGATGTCTCTGTGGCTGTCAGTTGGGGTGGGGTTGGCCCCAGCTCATGGCACCTTCGATAGACATAAGGAAATGTAGCCTGGTCCTGAGTCATCATCACCATCGTTGGGAGCCTGGTCCTGCATCCTCGTCATGGTCATCGGGATGTTGGAACTGCGCCCAGGCAGAGATGCCCTCATTATCCATAACCCTCTAATTCACCAAATGTCAAGTCTCTCATAGTTTTTCTTTCCTGAAGGTTGATCCCTGAGAGATTTCCCCAAGAAGGACTAATGGGAACAGCGTTTCTGGAAGTTCTTGAACATTGGTAACACTTTACGGTATCATAAATGGAAATTAGAACCTGTTTTAAATGCAACATGTTTTAAACAGAAGAAAGGTATTTACATGTGCATGTTGTGGTTATGAGTCAGACTGTTGATCTCTTGGTCAGCAGTTCAAGACTACCAGCAGTTCTGCGGGAGAAAGGTGAGGCTTTCTTCTCCTGTAAAGATTTACAGCCTCGGAAACTCTATGCAGGGTCACTATGAGTTGGAACCTACCCCATGGCACACCACCACCACCATCATCAATGATTTAATGGAGTCCTGGAATGGCACTGTAGGATAAGCACTGGACTTCAAGGTCGGTTTGAACCTCAAGGTCAGCAGTTCAAACTCACAAACCGCTCCTTGGAAACCCTATACAGGGTTGCTGTGAGTCGGACCTGACTCAACTCAACAACAACACCAGGTTGATTTTATAATAAATTCCATTATTTAACCTTTCCTTTTCAACTAATTTTTGTTTTCAATATTATTATTAATTCTGGCTTTTCAATCTTCAACAGTGTGACTGCTGTTTTTCTGAATTCGAATATTTTTCTGATAAGTATTTGCAGTGGCTGCAACTTTGTGTTGATGTTAATAACAAAAATTGGAAGCTGCACTCATTCTTCTATTGAATATTCGAATGGAATGTAGGGAGAATTTCACCATCTAGAACAAGCGTATCCACCCAGGTGGTTGAAATTAATTTTATTGCTTTTATTTCTATTTTACTTAGCAATTTTATCAAAAATAATGGTCGGGCTCTCTCAAAATCTTTTTTGGCATTTGTTGAAATGGTGAAGTTATGTTCTCTCATTTAACATAATGGTGTTCTGAATTACACTAATACCTTTCCTAATATTGAATAATTCTGGCATTCCTAAAATAGGCCATTTCATCATGGGGTATTACTTCTTAATATTCTCCGGGATCACATTTTCGCTTAAAGAAAGAGTTGGCATTAAAATTTATATAATTGAAATGACACACATATGTATATAGCTTTCTTACTTTCTGATCTCTTTAGATTTTAATATCCGAGCTAATCTATCCTTATAAAATTTCATACAGATGTTCCTTCCTTCAATAAGGGTCTTGTCACTTTTAGTACCTTAGGAATTAATTGTTTCTTAAAAGTTAAATAGCATAGAAATTTCACTTTCCTTGATGTAGGGTAGGAACTCACCTATGACGTGACCCTTGTGTCTCAGTCTATGGTCAGTGAGAGAGAACAGAGGGAGTTTGAACTATAAAAAAAAAATCTGTTGATAGTTGTCGAAACTTCAAGTAGAAACTGCAGTTTAAATTCCCTTATCAACATTCTACCATTTCCTCATCTCCGCCTCTTTCACATTCTTCATTATCCTTTAGATTTCATCGGATTCTCTCCCACACCCCGAGTCTCTTTCTTCCTCACTTAGACTAGTGTGTAAATGGTTTTCTCTAGAGTGTCTAGTCAGCCCTCTTGCCTTAGAAAACTAGAAGCTGAGAGTTAAGTATTCAGTTTCTTTCAGGACTACAGAGTCCATTTTAAGACATGAGATATAAATCCAGTCCTCACCTACAATGGCTAATTCTACTTGACCCTGGGGGCTTTAAGATACATTGTACTGTGAATGTTATGAGAACAAGTTTTAAACAATCTTCAAGCTAATCTCATCATGGAAATAGGCAAATGCTGCGATTTGGGGCTTCATGAATCATTTGATTGATGGCCTAGAGTGAAGAAATGGTTGGAGAAAATGTCAGCGATGCTAATGAACTTGACCAGGAAGAATGCTGGGCACATAGCCTTTATGTCCACACAACGTGGAATGACTGCTGTACCTTGACTTAGAAATGATGACCCAAGTCAGCACAAAACTGATTCCTGTTCTCAGTGAATGCACGAAACTCTGATGCGCCCTTCATGGCTTTACCTCTGCCTTACTTATTAATACGTTTTTCCATAGTATGATTATAATCATATGAAAGCTAATATGTTGTTGTTGTTGTTCTGTGCCGTGGAGTCGGTTCCGACTCATAGCTACCCTGCATAGGGTTTCTGAGGCTATAAATCTTTAAGGGAGCAGAAAGCCTCATCTTTCTCCTGCAGAACAGCTGGTAGTTTCGAACTGCTGACCTTGCAGCTCACAGCCCGATTCATAGCCACTACGCTACCAGAGCTTCTTGAAAGCTAATATACTGGCTAGTATAAAGAACATTCAGAGTGAGCATGGTAAATGTTGGCCAGCTCACCATTGACTGTCTCCGGGATATTTGGGTTTGTATTTTGCACACTGGCATTCATTCTGAAAGTATCTATAATTAAATGTCCTCCTTAATGCTTACCATTAAGCAGTATGATTTTAAAAAGAACATGTCCACCTAGGGTGTTAATACATTTTTTTCTTATTGAATGCTAATAATGAGTTAGACACTGGACAGCGAACCTCAGGTTGGTGGTTCAAACCCACCAGCAGCTCTGAAGGGGACAGATGAGGCTATGTACTCCCTCAAAGGTTTATGTCTCTGAAACCCTATATGGAGTTGATACAAGTCCCAGTTCACATGAGGGCAGTAGATTTGGTTTGGTCATGAAATGTGTCACGTGAGGATACTGTTACGTTTTTACGTTTGCTGGTCCTCTGTGGCTAAATAAAATCAGTGTGGTCTAAGTGCTTCCAGAAGGCGTGCTCTAAGTGTGGCTGTGTGCAAATCCCCATTGCCCATTCCAAGTGCCCCACAGGGTTTCCAATCTGTATGCTGCAGATCGCCAGGTCCTCTTCCTGAGGAAGGACCAGCAAGTGACTGAACAGCCAGCCTTTCTTCTGGCAAGCCAGCACTGAACCATTACACCACCAGGACTCCTTTGTGTAGACATGGGTGTGAGGTATGTAGACATACACATTGCACCCTGATAATTACTTGCCGTACGATGTTGGCCTGTGTTTTATTGACCATGCAAGGGCATTCGACTGTGTGGATCATGACAGGCTATGGATAACATTGCACAGAATGGGTATTACAGAACACTCAACTGTGCTCATAAAGAACTGTACATAGACCAAGAGGCAGTTGTTTGAACAGAACAACGGGACACCTAATGGTTTAAAATCAGGGAAGATGTGCACTAGGGCTGTAGTTTCTCACCACACACGTTCAATCTATATCCTGAGCACATAATCCAGGAAGCTGGATTATATGAAGAAGAACAAGGCATCAGGATTGGAGGGAGGTTCATTGTTGCAGACCGTGTAAGACTAGTCAGAGGTTCGAGGCCCTCTAGGGCTGAGTGTAACAAATGAGGCCACTGGCAGTTAATGGAAAATTGCTTTCATCTTAATATTCAGGTATATATATTAAATTAATACACTGGAGCCTTTGAAAATCCACAGATAAATGCGATATTTTCCTAAAGCCGAGACTAAAGGTTGCAAGGTTAAACCTTTCTCCAAAGGATTAACTAAAAATATCTTAGCTACTTCTCTGTTCTTTGTTCTATAGACAAAGAACCCATCCTCCCTAATCCCTTTTCCAGGTGCAGCCCATTCCCCTGGGCATCTCCTGCAGAACTCTCACCTTCCCCCAACTGACCTCAGGGGCTATAGATATGTTAATTGGGCCTGAGAATCCAAGTTGCTGGCCTGGGATTCGAACCAGTGAAGTACAATGTAAAGTTACCTGAATGTCTGGAAAATTACTGATGTTAGCTGTATCCTGTTTTAGTCCCTCCCAGCTTGGTGTGAAACTCCTCCCCTAAATAAAGCAGAGGCCCGGGCCTCCCCAGGTGTGCATTACTGGTTGGAAGGCATGGAGTAAAGACGGCCTGCGATATGCAGATGACATAACTTTGTTTGATGAAAGAGAAGAGAACTTGAAATACTTACTGATGAAGATCAAAGACTACAGTCTTCACTATAAACTATACCTCAATGTAGAGAAAAAGAAAATCCTTACCACTGGACCCAGAAATCACATCACGATAAATGGAAAAAAACTGAAACCGTCAAAGATTTAATTTTGCTTGGATCCACAACGAACACTCATGGAAGTTGTTGTTGTTGTTGTTGTTGAGTGCCGTCGAGTCGGTTCCGACCCATAGCGACCCTGAACAGGGTTTCCAAGGCTGTGAATCTTTACGGGAGCAGAAAGCCGCATCTTTCTCCCACGGAGCAGCTGGTAGTTTCGAACTGCTGACCTTGAGGTTCGCAGCCTGATTGGTAACCACTACGCTACCAGAGCTCCAAGAAATCAAACATTGCATGAGGCAATTCTGTTGCACAAGAACTCTTTAAAGTCTTCAAGAGCAAAGATGTCAGTCAGTGGATTAAGGTGCGCCTGACCCAAACCCCACGGTATTTTCAGTAGCCTCATCTACACATCAAAACTGGAGAATGAATAAGAACCAGAAAAGAATGGATGCATTAGCACTATGGTGTTGATGAAGAGTATTGAAAGCACCACGGCCTACCAGAAGAACAAACAGATCTATCTGGGAAGAAGTACAGCCAGAATGTTCGTGCTGTCACGTCAATTCCAACTCTCAGTGACCGTGTATAGGTTTTCTAAGGAGAGGCTGGCGAGTTTGAACTGTTTCTCCTGCAGCACCACACCAGGACTCCAGAATGCTCCTTAGAAGAGACAATCAAGCCCACTTGCCACTGAGTTGGTTCCAATTCCTGCTGACCCATGTGTCAGAGTAGAACTGTGCTCCGTTGGGTTTCCCTGGCGTGACCAGTTGAAGCAGATCACCAGAGCCTTTCTTCCAAAGTGCCTCTGAGTGGACTCAAACCATCAACCTTTTGGTTAGTAGCCAAGTGCTGAGCTGTTTGGGCCACACTTCCCTACATCTGACTTTCAGTTGGTCTCTCCACGCGAGCGACAGTGGAGATCAGACAGAGTCGAGTACAGGCAGGTCTCATGAACTGGTCCTCCTCTTTGTCAAGTGGTAAAATTTCATCAGAGTCCTGGTGTGGCGCTGTGGGTTAATGCCCCAGACTGCAAAGCCATTTGAACTGCAAGGTTGGCAGTTCAAGCTTACCAGCTGCTCCTTGGAAACCCTATACAGACAGGGTCGTTATGGGTCAGAAATGACTCGACGGCACTTGACAACAACAACACTTCATCAGTCTTCGTAGAAATGTCCCTTACATGGAAGACACGCCTGTCCCCAGAAGAGACCCCTGCTGCTCATCATAACGTTGCTCAGATGTATCTCCTTGCAGACAGAATGCCAAAGCAAAGCCTCTAAGAGGGAAACATATATGATGTCATTCCACGATTTTGTTCCCCCTCAGAATGACCTTTTGTTTTATTTGAGGTCTCATTACACATCTGATAATGCATCTGGACTGAATTATACACATCAAGGCCATGCAATATCCAGTTTCAATGCAGACAACAATACATTTCTAATTTGCTGTCTGTTACATGTGTAAACACCCGTTACCATGAAAAATGTTTCCTTACGAACTTAGGAACTTGGTCTCAAATGTAGAGTTAAATTCAACGTATGTTTTAAAGAGCTAGAAAGAAATAACTGAAAAACTCCCAACCAGGAGAAGCAAACACATAAATGAACAAGCCAAGAAATCCACTTTCATCCTTTTTTTCAATCCAAATAGATACAAAGTTTTTGAGTTTCTGCTCTGTGATATACGTGTATGTGTATGTTGTTGTGGTTGTTAACTGACATCAAGTTGGTTACGACTCATAGCAACCTTGTATAGGGGTTTCCAAGGAGCAGCTAGTAAGTTTGAACCGCCAACCTTGTGGTAAGCAGCCCAGTGTTTATCTTACAGTGCCACACCGGGACTCCATAGCAGATATACATGTATGTTGCTGTTAAGTGCCGTCGAGTTGGTTCCGACCCGTAGCGACTCCTGTATAGGGTTTCCAAGGAGTGGCTGGTGAGCTTGAACTGCTGACTTTGCAGTTCAAACGACTTTGCAGTCCGGCACATTAAACCACGGTGCCACACTAGGATTCCACCTATATATATATATGCATACATACATACATAACATCCTGATGTGGCGTTGTAGAAAAAAGCACTGAACTGCTAGCCAAAAGCTTGGTGGTCCAAATCCTCCAGCTGTTCCTTGGAAGCCCTTTACAGAGTTGCTGTGAGTTAGAACCGATTCGATGGCACTTAACCACAACAACAACCAGGGATCCTTAACTATAGCTATGTTGTTGTTGGTGTTAAGTGTCATCGAGTCGGTTCCAACTCATAGTGACTCTGTAAAGGGTTTCCAAGGAGCAGCTGGTGAGTTTGAACCACCGACCTTGTGGTTCAAACTGACCTTGCAGTCCAGTGTTTGATTCACTGCACTGCCCCACGACTCCAAGCTATACCTATTGTTGTTGTTGTTGTTAAGTGCCGTCGAGTCGGTTCCGACCCATAGCGAACCTGTACAGGGTTTCTGAGGGTGTAAATCTTTACCTATAGATGTAGGTATATGGATAGTAACAGCAACGTAGATAAATGGAAGGAGCTCAGAGTCTTATGTCGGGATTTGAACCCCTGGTGTGGTGCTGCAGGTTCATGTGCTGGACTACAAGGTCAGTTTGAACCACAAGGTCAGCAGTTCAAGCTCACCAGCCGCTCCTCAGAAGCCCTATACTAGGTTACTATAAGTTGGAACCGATTTGATGGCACTTAATGTACAGGGTCGCTATGGGTCGGAATCTCAACTCGACGGCACTTAACAACAACAACAACAATGAAAACAACAACACAAGGGAGAAAGATGTAGTGTTCCTCCCCTGTAAAGGAGACAGCCTAGAAAACCCTATGGACCATCTATGCTGTCCTATAGGGTCGCTTGGAGTCAGAATCGATTTGTTGGCATCCAATAGCTCTGGTAGCATAGTGGTTACGAATCAGGCTGCTAACCTCAAGATCAGAAGTTCAAAACTACCAGAGATTCCACGGGAGAAAGATGAGACATTCTGCTCCCGTAAAGATCGACAGCCTCGGAAACGCTGTGCAGGGTCACTATGAGTCGGATCCGACTTCACGGTACTTAACAACAACACAACAATAATATATTCTTAGTGGTGGTTGTATACTGTAGACTTGGTCCCGACTCATAGCCACCCTGCGTAGGGTTTCCGAGGCTGTAAACCTTTATGGGAACTTGAAGCTCACCTAGCAACTGGTGGATTCAAACTTCCGACGCTGCGATTCCCAGCCTGACGTGTGTGTGTAGACACAGGTGTGTTGTCGGTGCTGTTAGTTGCTATCGAGCTCATTCATGGGTGACCCCATGGGTGTAGAGCAGACCTGTGCCCCTTATGGTTTTCAAGGCTGTGGTCTTTCAAAGCAGTTGTTGTTGTTAAGTGCCGTCGAGTCGGTTCCAACCCTGTATAGGGTTTCCAAGGAGCAGCTGGTGAGCTTGAACTGCCAAACGGCTTTGCAGTCTGGCGCATTAACCCACAGCGCCACACCAGGACTCCAAAGCAGTCGGCAGGCCTGTTTTCGGAGGTGCCTCTGGGTGGTTTTAAACTGACAGCTTTTGGTTTGTAGTCAAGCACTTCGCCATTTGTGCCAGAAGCGCCTCCAGATTGAGCTCAGTGGTGCGGATGTGCTGTGAGGTGCTGTTCAGTTGGGTTGGGCTCATAGACACCATGTGCACAACAGAATGAATGAAACACCGCCCGGTCCTGGACCGTCCTCACTTGAGCCCATTGCTGCGGCCACTGTGCCTATCCATCCCCTTGTGGGTCTTCCTCTTTGTCTCTGATCCTCCCCTTTACCAATTATGATGTCCTTCTCCAGGGACTGGTCCCTCCTCTGTTTACATGCCCTTAGTATGAGCGACGGAGTCTGGCCATCCTGGCTTCCAAGGAACATTCTGACTGTACTTCTTCTAACACAGATTTCTTTGGTGTTTTGTCAGTCCGCGATACTTTTAATAATCTTGTACAACACCATAACTCAAATGCATCAATTCTTCTATGGTCTTCCCTAAGTCTCGTCCAACTTTTACATGCATATGAGGTGACTGAAAATACCATGGGGGGTTGAGTCATGGGCATCTTAATCCTCAAAGTGCCATTTTTGTTCTTGAACACTTTAAAGGGATCTTGTGCAGTAGATTTGCCTAATACAATATATCTCTTGATATTTTTGCATGCTGCTTCCATGGGCGTTTACTGTGGATCCAAGTAAAATGAAATGAATTCTAGATCTATCACAGATTGGTTTTTCTCTATGCTCATTCACTCATTCAGTGCTGACACTTCCTAAGTGACATGAAGACAAGAACTTCACAAGTGTCTGGGAACAAGGATCCCAGAGTGTATCCTCAAGTTGCTAGTACTCAAATGGCAAATCGATAAAGAAAACCACACAGAAATAGACCCATTATGGACCGATAACCAAAGAGCCCATGGATTTTAGAAATGGACCCTTGGTGGCACAGTTGGGTTGAACACTGGATTGCTAACCGAAAGCCCAGCGGTTCAAACTCACCAGCCACACCCTGGAAGAAAAATGAGGTAATCTCCTCTGATAAAAATTTCCAGTGTTGGGAACACCAGCGAACAGCCGTTGTCTGTTCTGTAGGGTGGTCATGAGACAGACTCCACTTGATGGTAGTGGGTCTGCGTTTTTGATTTTGCCTACCAAGAGCATCTTACTTATCATCTACTCTTGATTTGCAAAACCCAACCCAACCCAGTGCCATTTAGTTGTTTGTGACTCATAGTGACCCTATGCAGAGATTCCAAAGCTGTAGATCTCTATGGGAACAGAGACCCTCATTCAGATCTGAATAGCTGACTTAGCGGTTAGCAGCCCCAAATGTAAACCACTACGCCCCCAGGGCTTCTTCTGAATTTGCAAAGAACACATAATTTGATGGACCAGTCACTGGAAAAGGATATCCTGTTTGGTAAGGTAGAGGGTCAGAGAAAAAGAGGAAGACCCACAATGAGATGAATTGGCCAAATGGCAGAATCAATGGACTCAAGCGTGGCAACAGTGTTGAGGTTGGCCCAGGATCTGGCAGTGTTTTGTTCTGCTGTACATAAGGTCACTATGAGTCGGTACTGACTCCATGGCACTAACAACAACAACAATTGTAAATACCCCAGATCTAATGTGGTGCTGTGGGTTAATGTGCCAGACTGCAAAGCTGTTTGAACTGCAAGGTCGGCAGTTCAAGCTTTCCTCAGAAACCCTATACAAGGTCTCTATGGATCGGAACCGACTCGATGGCACTTAATGACAACAACAATGTAGCGCTGAAGGATAAGCACTCAATCAAAAGGTCCGTTTGAACCTCAAGGTCGACGGTTCATGCTTACCAGCTGCTCCTCAGAAACTCTATACAAAGTTGCTATGAGACTGAACCGACTCAACGGCACTTAACCACAAAAAAACGATAGATTGATTAGAGGCTTTGTTCTAAGGCCAGGGAGAAAGCGGGTCAGTGTGTGCCCTGTTTCAGCTCACGACAAAGAACCAGCAGCAGACCTTACCCCCACCCCACCCACACCCACACCCAGTCCACCCCCACTGGCATGCTGCTCCTGCATCTATAGGGAGGCTCAGTAAGGTCGGTGGGAGGTACGTCTCATTTCTCCCATCTCAGCTCCCAGGGTCTTCCGCGCACCCTGGGCCGACCGTGGCTGAACAGCCTCCCAGCCTTTGCAGCACCACCGGAATCCCCTTCAAGCCCATTAACTTTGAATGCTCTCCCTACCAACAAGGGTAGCCATTGTTCACCAAAGCTGAACTCCCTGAAACGCTGGTTTTCAGTAAAAATTCTTCCCAAGCAAGAGCCTGATTAATGCGCTTGGAGCTAAAGCAATGGCCCACGCTGGCTCCTGAGAATTTTGGAAACCTGCAAACATGCACATTAGCCACGGCCAAGGCAGCCAACCCGATCCAATCACACGATGTTCTGCCCAGGACTGGGCTCCACAGATTGGCTGCACAGCACTCTCGGATGATTTGAGATGAAAGCGCTTGTTTACTCATGTCCTCAAATAACAGTCAGAGAGAAAGAGAGAGTCATCTAGCTCCTGGGCTGAAAGCTTGAGTTTGAGCCGCTGCTGTGTCCCTGGTTTTGCCAGCAGAAGGGCAGCCTGCCCGGCTCTCCTTTACTTAACGCTCAACCGCTCCTCTCTCAACCGCTCCTCTCTGGCAAGCCAGCTCCCGGGCCAGGCGTGGTTCCTCATACTCCTGGGACGTTTCACGTTGCCCAAATCTGCTCTCATTCCTGTCTGAAACTCTTGGCCATCCTTGGGTCCTGGTTTCTCTCCAAAACCTGATCTCCACTGAAGACATGACCATCTCTTACTTGGATAGGAAACCGGGACCCCAGCAGTGTTACCCTGCCCCTGCATCTGTTGCAGACCCCATTGCCGGCCCTATTCCCTGGAACAAAGAAGAAAGATGCCCACTCGTGCCTGGTGAAGCTAAGCTTCCGGTTTCACCCTCTTCCTTGCATCACTCGTTTCACCTCACATCTGGAACATTCCCCTCAGATTAGAGTTTATCCCCTAACCTCCAGGGTGGTGCAAATGAGGAATGTGCTTGCCTGCTAACTGAAAGGTCACAGTTTATAGTTCACCAAGGGGTGTCTTGAAAAACCTGGCGATCTATTTCCCCCAAATTGGCTACTGAAAACTGTGTGCAGTCACTCCTTAGAACAGGGGTGGGGAACGTCCGGTCCATAGGCCAGATGTTGTTGTTAAGTGTCATTGTCATCGAGGCAGTTCTGACTCATAGCGACCCTGTACAGGGTTTCCGAGGAGTGGCTGGTGAGTTTGTACCACCGACCTTGCAGTTCAAACCAACCTTGCGGTCTAACACATTAACCTGCTGTGCCATACTAGGACTCCAAAGACTCCTTCGAAATCATTTGATCTGGTCTTGTCAATACAAATGCAGTTACAGCCATCACATTGTTGTTGTTGTTGTTGTTAACTGCCATTGAGTCGGTTCTGACCCATAGCAATCCTGTATAGGGTTTCTGAGGAGCGCCTAGTGAGCTTGAACTGCCAACCTTGTAGTTCCAATGGCTTTGCAGTCTGGCAAATTAACTCACAGTGCCACACCAGGACTCCAGCCATCACATAGGGGTGAGTTAATGAAATGTTAATCAAATATGTTGTTGTTAAGTGCCATCGAGTCTATTCCAAGGAGCAGCAGGTGAGCTTGAACTGCCGACCTTGCAGTTCAAACAGCTTTGCAGTCTGGCACATTAACCCACAGTGCCACACCAGGACTCCTTAACCAACTATGTTGTTGTTGTTGTTATGTGCCGTCGAGTCGGTTCCGACCCATAGCGACCCTGTACAGGGTTTCCGAGGGTGTAAATCCTTACGGGAGTAGAAAGCCTCATCTTTCTCCCGCGGAGCCGCTGGTAGTTTCGAACCGCTGACCTTAAGATTCGCAGCCCGATTCGTAACCACTACGCTACCAGAGCTCTATAGTAGGCTAATATTTAAGTTGATAATTTTGTATGGCCCGTGAATTATGTCATAGATTTTGTCAGAAAAAAGGTTCCCCACCCCTTAGAATCATCAACCACTGGAGAGCAAAAAGACTGCATCTACCCAGGGGCAAAGTTCAGAAGGCTTAGGACAGAAGGAGGAATGGACACAAGGAACAGGAAGGAAACGGAGTAAGTGATGTTACAGTCAACGACATGAAAGAAAATGTGTGTGAATGCTTACATGGAAAACTGACTAGCTCTGCAAACCTTTATCCAACTCACAATAAAAGGTTAAAATAAGAAGAAGAAGGAAAAAATCCTGGGGTGCACAGTTCTACTCTGACACACACG
>NW_006408536.1:29552657-29568918 GCF_000296735.1 Chrysochloris asiatica
ATCTACTTATGAGAAATCATCCACTGAGAACCCTGTGGGGCACAGTTCTACTCTGACACACACAGGGCACCATGAGTGGGATCTACTTATGAAAACTCATCCACTGAAAACCCTGTGGGCACAGTTCTAATCTGACACACTGTCAGTCCTGTGCCAATCTTACAACTGTTGTTATGTTTGAGGTCCATTGTTGCCATTGTGTCAGTCCATCTCATTGGAGGTCTTCCTCCCTTTTGATGAACTTCTCCTCTGCCTTCTCCAATGACAGGTTTCTCCTGACCACATGCCCAAAGTATGAGGACAAAGTGTTGTCCTCTTCAATTCTGAGGAGTCTTCCCACAGAGTAGTTTGTTCTTTGGGCAGTCCATGGGACCTTCGATATTCTTCTCCCATCCCACAATTCAAATGCATCAGTTCATGGGACACTATGAATTGATCAGTTGGAGTCTAATCAACAGCAGTGGGTTTGGTTTGGCTTAACACACATCTATCTCCACACAATGGATACTAGTGTTTGCGTTTGTAAATGGATAGAGATCGTCATTTTGCAGCTTGTGTTAATGAATCAACATTTTTTTCCTTGCAATTTATCCACACTGAGAGTGGTACTGGCTTTGTATTTAGGATTCCCCCATGAGGTGCCCGTCCCCTCTTGCATGCTGACACCTAACGTTCCTTGGCTGAGTGGTGGGCACATGTCAGCCACAGTTGAGCTTTGGAAAACCTGGGAGCAGTTCTACTCTGCCTGGGAGGGTGTCTACGAGTCACAATCGACTCAACAGCAGTGGGTTTGGAGTCTTTATGGGAGCAGAATGACAGGTCTTTCTCTCATAGAGTTGCTGCGTGGGTTTGAACCGCCAACGTTCCCTTGGCAGTGGAGCTTAGCTACCTTTGTGCTCCAGGGCTCCATGTTTTAACAATCTTTACATAGTATTCTAAAGATCCCAAGAGCTGAGGGTCAATGTGGGAAAAACAAACAAACCCGTGAACCCACTGCTGACTAGTCTGGGGTGTCTACGTTGCAGGAGGAAACGGCTGTTTGAATTCTGCTTGTCCCTCTCAGAACTCCCCCTTTACACCTATTTGGAAAAAGAACAGTCCTCCTCCTCCAGGAGGGTGTGGCAGGCCTCTATCGTGAAGGGAGCCTCCGTCACTGGTCTTGTAGATGACCAGGTCTTCCTGACCAATATAACCAGAAATGCAGGGTGCATTCAGAGGGCTCCCACACAGCTTAGCAGTGGGTGCGGGCAGCTTCCTGCCCTCGCTGGCATGTGGTCAGGCCCTAGCAGGAATTGTCTAGTATGGTCGCGAGCAGTCACGCTGTCTCTGAAAAGTGGCTCAGCCCCAAACAAGGCTGTTGCAGGGGATGACCGTAGCAACCCCTTTGATCTCCTACCTGTAGATGCCAGTGTTGTGGCTCACACCTTCAGCTCAGGAGGTCCTCAGCCTGTTCACGCACCACTGTCTCCGAGGAGCCATATGCTGGGGAGAGACCCACAGCTTTCCCTGGGCACCAGGACAGACCTGTCGCAAAGAGGAAACACAACTTGAGGAAATGGATTCTGTTTCTCTTGTGCTAACCTACGAATGCCCTTTAGCGTTCTCCAGCTCCGGGACAACACACGACAGACATCCAGTCCAATCTGTCTCTTTCCTTGTCTCTTTCATTGGGGTGGCTGGCCATCGTAGGTCTTTTGAAGAGGTTGGCTAGTTCTGGGGTTTATTTAGTGCTGCACATTTGAGGAAAAGGCTGCAAGGCTGCAACTCTCCTCTTTTGCAGAAGTGTGACCTCATCTGTCTTCTGTGCACTTTGCCAACATGTTTCCACTCACCTCATAGTTCACCTTCCCCAGTTAGTGCCGGGGTCAGACTCAGTTGATCTTTTGGAAATCCGTGTATAAATTGAGTGCTGTGAAATGGTTTTCCCCTCTGAGTGGGGAGGGCCGGATAATTGCAGGCAGAAAGGAGCTGATTCATGATCTGGCTTCTGCACTTCACCAAAAGAACTAAGCCATTCGCTTCAGCTGACTGACCTTAAGGTATGCTTTGGTTCTTAATCGCCAAGAGAGATGAATAGCTGATGAAGGATGGGTTGAAACGTTGCTTTTCCAGATACCCAAGGAGATACAGCAGAATAAATCTAATTCTGAGTGTGGTCCTGATCTGCGATGTCTAAACGCTATAGAGCAAAGCTGTGTGGATGTGGCGTTCAATCTGCCCTTCTCTTGTGTGACCCACTTCTCCCACGCGGGGCTCTTCTGAGTTCTGCCTGCAACAAGTGCTCTAACGCAGACGATTCCTAAGTCACAATGTGGAGGCCTGGAGGTGATCTTGCCCCCCTGCTGCATGTACCCCATTCCTCTCTCCTGACTTTCTGGATGCAGGTCAGAGGACTTTCTGTCTGCTACAATATTCAGCTCAGAAAAAAAAAAAAGAGGAATTCTCAGGAAACATGAGCCAACCATTACAATTTTGCTCTCCGGATAGCTATGCATAAACGGAATGACCAAGATTTGAGCACGATTAAGACACTACAACTAGCAACATTTTACCTTTAAATTCAAATTCTTCCTTCCCTCCTAAGGAGCTACAAGATTAAATCTAGAACAAATAGCTCTGTAAGCACCCCACCTCCCCCACCCCACCACCCCCCCAGACTATTTTACTTGAATCCATGAGTTTGAAGGAAAGCCATGTTGGCCACTGGTGACTGTACTTCCTCTCTGGCTTTTCTGTTTCTAGGAAACGAGCTGTTTATAGCGCGTGCTGATAGTATCCGTATGTGCAGGTAACACAATTATAGTGTGGGTCACGGTTGCTTACAAAACACTTAGTATGTTTTTATATACGTGCTAATTGCTTTGCTAAGGGTGGTGGAAATACTGCATTTCCTTAAGAAATATCAAAAGACTTCTCTATCATCTCATGCAAAGATAGGTATGAAGCTCCTCCAGGAAGTTAAAAAAACAAAACCTACACTCCCAGCTATTGCGGTCACCATGCCCTAGTGTGTTTGACAGAGCTGTTGTTGTTGTTACGTACCATGGAGTCAGTTCCCACTCATAATAACCCTGGAGGGGGTTTCAGAGGAGCAGCTGACAACCTTGTGAATCCAAGTCTAGGGCTGATCCTACAGCGTCCCATCAGGAAGAACTACAGTTAAGATGTGATCATTTCCCATGATGAGATTTCATATAATGTAATCACTTCCCGTGCAATGTGATCTAATATGATCTGTTCTGATTTTATGCCATTATCCTGTTTGTTATAAATCCTCACTTCTAGGATGTTGATGTCCTGGTGTGGTGTTGTACGGTAAGCACTGGACCGCAAAGTCGGTTTGAACCACAAGGTGGGCAGTCCAAACGCACCGCCTGCTTCTCGGAAACCCTACACAGGGTCTCTATGAATCAGAACTGACTTGATGGCACTTAACAACGATGATAAAGAAGTCAGCTACAATCTACAGAATGAGGTTGTATCTAGAGTCAGTCTCTTTTGAGATACAAAAGAAATGAGCAGAGAAGAAACTCTGGCCACCCAGACAGAAGAGCTGGGAATGGAATGCATCCTTAGACCTGGAGTCCCTGCCCTGTGAAGCTCCTAGATCCAGAGAAAGACAGGTGCCAAGACGCATGGAGTTCTCCAAGGAATGCTGCGCCTACAGATGCGGAAGGGAGACAAGGACCGACAGAGAGAGAAAGCCTTCCCCTAAAGCCGGCAGTCAAGATTCGGGCTTTAGCCTCCTAAACTTGGGAAAGACTCAATTTCTGTTTGTTGGAAGCACCCCATTGTGGTATTCCTGTTACAACAGAACTCGGGAACCCAGACAGGAACCTAGACCTTCCTGCAGACTCAAGGGCTGGAGACAACCATTCAAGAGCACCACAGTGTACCACACAAATGCCGTTTCCTGTGTGCTATTTGTGGGTTGGGTTTGGTCTATGTGCGGATAGTCTATACAACCAGAGGGCTCCTTTGAAAAAAAGGAGACTTTGATTTGTTGACTTTGGACATGTCATCAGGAAAGACCAATTGTTAGAAAAGGACATGGTTGGTAGAGAATCAGGGAAAACCACCAGGTAATGGCTCCGCACCATTTCCACAACAATGGGCTCAACTGTAATCACAATCAAGAAGACCAAGCAGAGAACCAAGCAGAGAGCCTAGGAGAACCAAGCAGAGAACCAAGCACAGAGAACCAAGGAGAGAACCAAGCAGAGGGCCCAGGAGAACCAAGGAGAGAACCACGCAGAGGGCCCAGGAGAACCAAGGAGAGAACCAAGCAGAGGGCCCAGGAGAACCAAGGAGAGAACCACGCAGAGGGCCCAGGAGAACCAAGCAGAGTCTTACTCTGTTGTTGAAAAGGTCACTTGGAGTCAGAGCAGGCTCGATGGCAACTATGAAAACCAAGTCACGGTCTAATGATTACTCTTCTTTCTGAGTGTGCTGTAGAGGGAAAGAGCTGAGACACGGCCCACTGAAGCCTTAGGGTTTATATAGAACTGAATTCATCATTTCTATACTTTCATGGCCTTCTAGTCGTTTAAAAACAGTTTCCAAATATAGACTCTAGAGTTGAGCATTCAGATCCAATTTGCGATATGAAAGTTGAATTTGAATTACCAGCGGGATGGCTTGCTTTTTGCTTTCTTTGCAATGCTCTCTTGTATTTAGATATTAAACTTTTACATTGAAATACTAAGGTAATTTTGATAAAAGTGCCCATGGCTATTTTATCCATAAGAGCTTAATTCTTTGTATTTTTTTACTTGGAAACACAGTGTGCATCAATAACTGCTTTCCTTACTAAATATGAACACGTGCTTGTGGATTTTCATGCTCAGACTGTGTTTTCATTATCACACCATTTTAGGCTTACCCTCCTTGGCTCTTTCTTGATTGTGGATAATCTTTGTGAAATCAATTAACACGCTCCACTGCTAACCAAAAGGTTGGCAGTTCAAGTCCACCCAGAGATACCTTGAAATCAAGGCCTTGAGACCTACTTCCGGAAGCATCAGCCATTGCAATCCCTGTGAAACACAGTTCTGCTCTGACCCACAAAGTGTTGCCAGGAGGTGGAATTGACTTGATGGCAAATGGTATTTTGAGAATCAGAACTGTTACTTCCATCCAGCATGGCATTGAGGGCATGTCACATCAAAACACAATTAATTGCATTGTCTACTTTGTGCCTGCTCCATATTGAGTTCCAGGAAGGTGGGACTTGGAAATCAAAACTGTGTCTCTAGACCCCTTCGTCACCACTTCACCTCAAACAAAAACAAACCACAGTGCAAGCTACCATCTCAACATTTACCGATACTATTTTTTAACATGGACATAATGTCTTAATTGTTGTTGAGACTACACAAAGCAAAATAGATTTACACCAAGTCAAGAATTTCTACATGTACAACTCAGGGACATCAGAGTCATTCTTCAAGTTGTATAGCCAACTTCACCCTCCTTCTCTGAGCTCTTTCTCACCCCATGAATGTAAACTCACTGCCCCCTAGAGATGCTGGTATAAATGTCCTCCTGTAGAGATAGTTCTCTACAGGCAGCACGATGCTCATGGCAGAAGCTGTTTTGGTTTGCTCTACAGAAGACTTCGGGGTATAGTCTTAGTCTGTGGTTCCAAAGTTAAAGATGATCCCCGGGCAATTGTTTCCTGGTTACATCTAGGCTCCGTGGCTCCAGAAATACCAGACTCTGGATCTCATGAGAACTGAGGGTCTGCTGGCATTTTCTCACTTTTGACCAGGATTCATCTGTATCATCTTTGATCCAAAGGTTCAGAGGTGCTAACCTGACACCATTTAGGACAAGCATGATTTTGAAGTCTCCTCTTGACTGTTCTGAATCCCAAGAGTTTTCTTCAAAACATTCTCTCCCTGCTCTTTTTGTCCTCTCTGATAGCATTTCAATATACAGTCTTCCTGCGGTTTGCAGGGATGACCTCTCTGTGGGTTTAGGCTGTCTCACCTGGATTTTTGGTCCGACACCCAAACCCAGTGCAGGGGTACAACTACGGCAACATGAAGTGACCATACTCAGAGACACCTCTCTAAATCACCAATCTTACAGAACTACGTTGCCGCCAAGCAAGTCTTGTAAAAGGCTGCTGGTAGTTGATCAACACAGAGGCATTCAATTAAAATTGGTTAAGTGGCTGTGACAGATGGGAAAAAATGGAAACTGCTAATTTGCCAAATTAGATAGATGAGGCCTTAGACTAGTGGCCCATCACATCCTCTAAGGTGTCCTTGACAAAGTTGTCCACGACAAAGTTGTCCACATCAGGTTTCACAACTCGGAGACAAACTCCCTGGCAAGGAACCTCATGAGAAGTAAAAATAGAAGGAAGCTGTTGAACTTGGAGGACTGGAAACTGCATGGCATTACTTAACAGCGCTTAGATTCCCTCCCCCACCCCGCCACCCCCCATTCAATGGCTTTAAGTGTCACTGTTACCTATAGGTTGCTACTGAAATTGATATTTCAATTGTACTATCATTTATTTCCCTATTGCATGGACTGCCTGAATACTTACTAAGCACCTCAGGCTCGTGGTTACTATGAGGATAGCATAGATTTGGAACATTTCCATCACAGCAGAAAGTCCTAAGGGATAGTCCTGCTGAGGAGAATACCAGAGAATAAAATCAGTTCCGGGATAGGCTTTTCCCTAGAGTTTTTCCGTAGAGTTTTCAATGGTTCATTTTACGAAAGTGGATCAGCAGATCTTTCTTCTGAGGGACCTCTGGCTAGGTAGGCTCAGGCTTCTAATCTTTGGCTGGCAGCTGAGCATGCTAACTATCTGCACTGCCTAGAATATAATCATCCCTAAGTGTGGCGCTGTGGATTAATGTGCTATGTTGCAAAGCTGGTTTGAACCCCAAGGTTGGCAGTTCAAGCTCACCAGTAGTTCCTTGGAAGCCCTTTACAGGGATGCTATGGGTTGGAACCAACGCAACACCTACCAAAATGCTTCTCAGAATGTGTGATTCTCTTCTAGCAACAATGAATGAGTAAGTAGGCAAACTCCCGACCCTCTGACAGGGCCAATGAGTTTCAATGGCTCTCATGGACACTCAGCCCCTCACAACGGCTTCCCAAGAGCTGATGGCCCCAAACGCTGCCTGCAGCACTCTTCTCCATATAAGACGTTATGTCCATGTTAAAAAATATTATCAGTAAATGGTGAGATGGTAGCTTGCACTGTGGTTTGTTTTTGTTTGAGTTGGAGTGGTGACGAAGGGGTCTAGAGACACAGTTTTGATTTCCTGTGTCCCCAAGTCCCACCTTCCTGGGACTCAATATGGAGGAGGCACAAAGCGGACAATGCAATTAATTGTGTTTTGATGTGACATGCCCTCAATGCCATGCTGGTTAGAAGCAACAGTTCTCAGACCTGGGGTCTTGGTTTCCTGGCGTATTTAGGAAACACAAATACACAAGTGGGGGCTTTATAAACAGACATTTGCCTACCCATTAAGCAGGTTAAGCATCCAAACCAGGGTCTGGGCCGGTGGATTCCCTCCTGGTAGGAAGCCCTGAGCATTCCTTGGTCCCTTGGCTTGTGGGCGCTCCTCACATGCATCTTTCCCCCCTTGAGTGCACTCCTCTTTCTAATCTGCTCTTGTTACAGCTCCATGTCATGAGATTTAGGATGGATCCGACGCTGGTATGGCCTCAGTAACATAACACAAGAAAAACGCCCATTTCCAAATACCACTCTCTGGCTGGCTTCACAACTAGCCAGCAGGTTGTCAGTTCAAACCCACGCACAGAGGGCTCAGAAGACAAGTCTGGTGATCTGCTTTTGACGTGCACAGCCTTGGAAACCCTGGGGACTTCTACCCCGCTCACCTACGGTCACCACGATTTGGAATCTACTTGATGGCAAGCAACAAGAACTATTGCCACATAGGCCCATGACCATGGGTACAATTCAACACCCATTATGCTGAGACATCATTCAAGCCCCCAGGGTGCCAGGTAAATGAGACTCCTCTTTCTTTTCCGCATGCAGGTGGGTTTTGTTGGTTTTGAGTTCTTGCTTTGACTAAGGCTTCTGACTCTCTGTTCCAGCTTCAAACTCCCAGCAGCCTATTTACCTGTCTCTCCAACTGTTATTCTTGGGAAGTACAGTCAAATCGGTTCTGATGCATAGCAACCCCATATAGGGTTTCTGAGAAGCAGCTGGTGGGTTTGAACCACCCACCTTGTGGTTAGCAGTCCAGTGCTTACCCTATAGCACCAGCCTCTCTAGAGATGTTGTCATTCATCTCTCAATGACTGTGGGGGCTACCAACTTCACCACCTTGCTTACTCTTAGGAGAAGACCAAGATTTGCATTACAACTTAGAATACACCATAAGATTCCTCCTTCTTCTTGTTCACTCCATAGTCTTCATGTGCAAATCTTCCACCTCTTAACTAAGCCGCCAGCCCTATCCCCTACACTGTAACCACAGTTAACATCTCTCCTCGGTTCCTGAGAACCCCTGTGAATTTTCCAATATAGGAGAGAACTGGGACAAGTCTTGCTCCGAGCCCTATCACCATTGGCCTGATGAACGAATGTCAACGCATTGGAGAAGCCACTTCTGGACCCCAAGGCAATGTGTGCGTTCCAGCCACATGGATGGAGTCTGTCAGCCACAGTGGCAGACTCCTGGGATTCTTCCATCGAGATCTGACTGCGTCGTTAAGCTGTAGGCTGTCTGAAGTCAGACACGCTTGTTTCCTAGAGTGTTGCTTTAGATTCCTGGCTTTGTTTCTCTGCTTGACATTTTCCCTGTCTTTTTTCTATCACAAGTGGCACCCAAGAGTCGCATCCATCCCATTCTGAAACTGGTCTTTGTCATCAAGCCCACCCACAAAACTGAACACTGATTTGAGATCATTGGGCATTTGTGAACTTTTTTTGCAATCCAAACAGAAAAAAAATAGAATATGTAGTCAATTAAAATGAATACAACCTTTCCCTTCAACTTATTTTTGTACTTTTCTCCTAACCGTTGACTGAACGTTGTCCCTACTGCCCAAGTCCTTTCTTTAGAAGCAAGGCCATCCACAGGAACAACCAAATGCAGCATGGTATCTTACTGTAACAATCGGTAGTGGTGGTGGTGACTTGTGTGCCAGGGAGTCGGTTCAGACTCCTAGGGACCCTATGTAAGGTTTCCGAGGTTGAAAACCTTTACAGGAATAGAAAGTCTCATCTTTTTCCTGCAACTGGTAGATTTGAACTGCTGACCTTGCGGTTATCCATGAAACTACCAGAGTATATTTTCAAAACAATGGGGTTATGCAAAACAAAACAAAACCACACTTAAGGAGTCCAGAGCTTTGTAACTGAGCATCCAAGCAACACGTGGGTATTTTCCAGGCTTTCTGAAACTAAACTAAAATGACATCATACAACAGCCCCCTGAACACCCACCGGCCCATACACTCTGCTTTCGGGATTTTGCTTCACATGTCGCAGCACCGTGTCTAAGGACTGACTCCCAAACTCATCAGCCCCTTGAGTAGATGTGTCTTGACAACTTGGGCAGTAACCAGACTTGATGAGGAGAAAATAACAAGACGTTTCCCACTGGGTCTTCAGAAGGCTTCACGAAGTCTTCTCATCAGGCCCATTCTCTCCTTACGGAGCTTTCCTACAAGGTCAGCAGCATTTTTATTATCAAACAAACACGACTGTTTGTAACTGTCATCACAAAGCACTGTCAACAAGCTTGGCAAGGTCAGGGGCATGGTCATCAGGAAGAGATAATGCTGTCTGGCCCAAATGAATAATACAGCTTTATAATACGTCTACTCTCACACATGTTCTTGTGCAGCCGAGGTGAAAACAGATGCTGAAATGCAAACATTAACTCTCTGGTCAAAGTTGGTACTCACATATACTGTAGCATGTGAGTTTAAAAAAAAAAAAAGCACCCAAAACACACACATAAATGCACTGTACAAATCTGAGCTATGTCAAACAAAACAGAAAAACCTGAGGATGACCAACACAATCGTACATTTCCTTGACATTTAAGTGTTTGAACATGCAATGTTTGCCAGCCAATCTTAAGTAGAAAGAAATATGGACAATGGAGAGCAGAGCATAGAAGTCCTCAGGAAAGGACAATGGCATATTCTAATAAGATCTTTTATTTTTATTTTTTGAAGATGCTAGCCCATTTGGGTTTGTTCCTGGTTTGGTGCTGTATGATAAGCACTGGACTGCCAACCACAAGATCAACAGCTCAAACCCACAAGCTGATCCTCTTAAACCTTACATGGAGTCCTTGTAAATCAGAACCCACTTAAGGGTGCATAACAACAACAGCTCAAGATTGAGGGGCTAAGTCAGTCTTTTCAATTGTCTCATATGCATATGAAAGCTGGACAATGAATGAGGAAGACCTTAGAATAATGAATGCATTTGACTTATGGCGTTGGAGAACAATGCTGAAAGTACTTTGGACCACCAAAAGAACAAACAAATCTGCCTTGGAAGAAATATAGCCAGAATGTTCCTGAGAACCCAGGATGGATAGACTTTGTCTCTTATACTTAGGGCATGTTGTCAGGAAGGATCAGTCCCTGCAGAAGGCCATCGTGCTTGGTAAAGCAGATAGTCACTGGAAAAAGAGGAAGATCCCCAATGAGATGGATGACACGGTAGCAGTAGCAATGGGATCAAGACTAACAACAATTGTGAGAAAGGTACAGTCTTTCATTCTGTTGGGCATAAGGTCGCTGTGAGTCGGAGCCACTTGATAGTATCTAACAACAACCCACGTGACACCAATCAGGCCTGTTTCAGAAATCCAGGCTATTTCACGATTGAAGTGTTCAACCATGATCCCCAATGATCAAAAACTCTCGGTGCTCCATGCAGCCCGTGTCCTGCAGTTAGCAGCACAACCCACTACTAAATTAGCAACTTTCACCGCATGTTTAACCTCCCGTGCATGACCAGTACTCATTGCCACTGGGTTGACTGAGACACATGACCATGTTTTGAGTTTCCCAGTTATTCTTGAGCAACAATGAGCAATTGTTAGGATGACGCACTTCCTGGCGGTTCGTTCTGTTGTACACAGGGCTGCTATGGGTCAGAGTTGACCCAACGACACTTGAAAACAACAACAGGGTTTCCAATGGCTGGGACCCATCAGAAGTTCATGAAAACCTTCTTCAGAGATGTCTCTGAGTAGACTTGAATCTCCCACTTTTTGGTTACTATTAATCAAAGTGATTAACCATGTGTGCCACTGAGGGGCTCCTGGCTAAGCATCATCTACTACAAATTGTTCTTAGCAGTAGTCCTGACTTTGGGATAAGCAGCACTCCTTCCCTTTACAGATGAGAAGCCTCCATCATTCCAGTGGTCCAATGGCTTTTCCCAGAACAAGTGTTGACTACGAAAGTCTTTTCAGAAGTTGAAAAGGAACCAGTGTTCACCTTGTCTTCATCTTTGGCCCCTACAAAGGTAGAATGAGTATTTCCCAACTACCCCAGCATCCAGTGAGGAAGCCCTCCATTTCATTCTGGGATCTTGAGAATCTTCAGAGAAACCAAAGTGGACACAGTTGTAATGTGGTCATGGCTACTTTCAAAGCTGGATCCCTCAGCAAAATGCAGCTGCTGTTTTTTTTAAAATTTGAAGAGAATTCAGTAAGGGTCAAATGGCCTTGAAAACTAAACTCACTCTCCAGCAGTGTAGTGCTGATTCTGGGCCTGCGATTACATCCTCTGTTTTATTTGGAAAAGTGATGTCATTACGAGCCTTATCAAGATGATCTGTTCCATGAGTAGCAAAGATACATGTGTGAAAAGACTGATCTTGAATCAATTACATTCCGTACCACGTTTGCAAACAGTAACACCATATTGTAGCTTCTCTTGAAAGTCATGTCCCGTCACAATGCGCTCTTGGCTTGCGTTTCAGAGCCATCTAGCTTTGTTGGTTCATCATCCTTCAAAGCTCATGGCATCCGTGTCCCTTGTGAGTGTACCACATGTGGTTGTTACTTTAAAAAAGGGAGGGAAAAAGTCAAGCCCACAGTTAGCTAAAGGAAACAGTGGGCAGATTACCATGTCATATGGCATGTGAATGTTGCAACCATCCCTTAATGAAGGATTGAGATTTTATCACATTTTAAACTCCAAACACCACGACTCAAGTCACAAGAGAAAAGAACCACAATTCGATTGTGACCATTTTGCTTTCGCAAATACATTTTGTCTCTGTAAAATCGACACTTATCCTTATGCTTGGAGTTGTCCCCAGGGGGAAGTTGGTACAGATCACAAAGAGCATGCAGCCCCTCTGACCTGGAGAGGGGGCGTTCAAACACTTAACAAACAACACATTCAAGCAGGCCTTCAGATGCAACACATAGGTTATCATTGTCACTTATTATTTGTGAGCTACAACAGTGCTAGTGCCACCTTAGATCTGTGGAGGTGGCGCTGTGGGTTAATGCACTGGACTGCAAAGTTGGTTTGAATTACAAGGTCAGCTGTTCAAGCTCACTAGATGCTACTCGAAAACCTTATACAGGGTCACTAGGGGTCAGAACCAACTCAGCGGCGCTTAACAATAATATTTTAGCTTTATATAGCAATCTGGGTCCTGCTGAAAATGTAAGTCCTGAATTACAAAACTAAAATTATAGCTAGAATATATCTGGTAGAATTATAAATTAAACTGTTTTAGATTCCAACGGAGTCTGAAACAAATGCATGGATCTTGAACACACTTGCTGAGCTTGTTTCAAACAGCAGCATATGCAAAAAAGTGTTTGGGAGGTAAATATCTTAGGAGATTCCACCTGTTTTCAAGCTAATAAGCAACAGAAAACTGGATTTTTTTTCTGGTGTCTGAAATAAACAGGGGATGGCTTTGTTCTGTTTTAGAAGATAATAAATAAAATGCATTAAACTAGCATTGAAACCATCTTCCCTGTATGCACGGAGGGCAGACTATTGCCAGGCAGGTTATGTGTGCCACGGTGTCACTGCAGGGCTGACAGATTCGTTTCCAGAGCTGCTGTCAACAGTCAGGAAGGCTGATACCCACGGCACAGCTGTGGAGTGGCCCCATTTTGTGGTTACGAATCAGGCTGCGAACCGGAAGGTCAGCAGTTCGAAACTACCAGCTGCTCTGCGGGAGAAAGATGAGGCGATCTGCTCCCGTAAAGATTTACAGCCTCGGAAACCCTATTCAGGGTCGCTATGGGTCGGAACCGACTCGACGGCACTTAACAACAACAACATTTGCTTATTTTGCTTTCTAATAGTGAAGTTCCAATAAAATCACCAGCCAAGGAAATGCCTTTTGAGAGTCCCAGACAGGGTTGATGGTGGATGTTTTCCTGGCTCCAGTTAGTGAGGCACTGATTGGATGAGCAGGGAGCTGGAGGGAGCTGCGTGGGAAACTACTGAAGACCTTCCATGGGGATAAATGCAGGCCAAGTGCTTGCAGAGCCAACAGTCGTCCGGGATTGGTGGAAACAGCAGGGATGACCGAGCCACCTGATGGAGCAAAACCTTCTTGAGGATGTCTTTTGAGTTCCTGTGTCCACCTGGGACTCTCCCATTGATGTGAGCCTGGGGCTTCTCACACTGAAGACAAACATTTCCTCATTAGTACCCAGCTAGGTTACCACCACCAGGCTTGTGCTGTTGTCCTTGTGAGTTGTCACAAGACAGTTCTGACCTCATGCACAACGTTGGCAAACGTAGGCTGGTCCAGCATCCATTGGCATGATCCTTGGGTTGAAGGTGTGTTACCACCACTCGGTTTAATGAACAGGGAACACTATGGTGTAGGATAAGCACTGACTGCTAACCACAAGGTCGGCAGTTCCAGCCCTCTGTGGGAGAAAGACGAGGCTTTCTGTCCCCATTACAGCCTTGGAGACCCTCTACAAGGGTGGCTTTGTGTCAGAACCGACTAGACGGCACTTAACAATAACAGCATGCAGAATTAATAAGAAACCCTGGTGGCCCAATGACAGGTGTCTACCTGCTAACTGAAAGGTTGACAGTTCACACTCACCAGCCACCCTGTAGGAGAACACACCTGGCCATGTGCCTCCGTAAACATTACAGCCTGGAATAATCTTGTCCTATAGGGTCACTGGCTTGGAATCGACTCAATGGCAGTGGATTTGATGGCTTAATTAATGGAGTCTTGGTGGCACAGTGGAAAGATGTGGAGACGTGCTTACCTAGAGAGGTAATGTCCTGTCTGGTGACTATGACACACATTCAACTTGATGGCAGATGGCTATGCTTAATTGGCCATTGATTGATTTGTTGTAGTTGTTGCTTGGCATCAAGTCAGTTCTGCCCTTACCTGTGACAGAACCAGACGCTGCCCAGTTCGGTGCCGTCTTCGGGGTCTTTGGCATGCAGGAGCCCACTGTAGCTACCACTGTGTCCATCTGTCTCACGGAAGGTTCACACAGTGTTCCCCGACCTCCAGTGCATACAACATGATGCCCTTTCCTCGTGTATGATCTTCCCTGAAGTCGTGTCTACGGGAGGAGCGCCTGAAGTCTCACCACACTCACTTCTAAGGAGCTTTCTGGTTGTACTTCTTCTAACACTGATCTGTCCCTTCTGGGGGTCCACGCTATATTCAAGGTCCTTCACCAACACTACAATACCAATTCTCCTGCCTTTGTCCAGTTTGGGGAGAGCCCGTTTCCTATGATGACCACATTTTTACTGACTCTAGGGTGGAACGATCTATGTATCAAATCCGAATTGAGAAATACAGGAAATGGTCTGTTTCTTGGCTTTAGGAGTTCTAGACATTTCACATGGGGAGGTTTTGCATGGATCTTGTGTTGACTAAGATCAGGAAACCTCAATGATAAAAAGTTAAATTGAAAATTGAAAAAAAAAATTAAAAAAAAAAAAATCTTAACAGCGCTACCTTTTCCTGAAATAAACATGAAAGCAATAGGTTGGCAACTATTGAAGCTCTGATTAGGGGGGAGGGAGCACCCCAAGATATTAGAATGGAAACATTAGACCCCACAGGGCTCATTGAACTTCTTGATTATCTTTATTTTGACATCCAATTGCATGTAATTGTCCTTGTAAGTGTCTGCATAGACCTGGTATAAAAGTCAATTGAATGTAGTGATTGGTAAGTATTCCCTTTTTAATGGAACTTATTACTAAGGTTGAATCAGTAGCTCCGGGCTAGCAGTGGATGTAGCAAGAACATTTGCTGACTCTGCGATTTCCGTTTATATCATACTTCCTGGTCAGTGGGGTGGAGGTGCGGGGGGCGAGAAAGGAGGGGGAGCTAGGGGATGGGTGGTCTGTTGTCAGTCGTGTGGTCTCTTATCAGTAAGCTAGATCACGGGGGGACCCGAAGTCTTTCAGATTTGAGACCTGCATCCTACACGCTTTTCTGTTGTCCCTATTCCCCAAGTCGCCTTATTAGATACCTTCTCATGACTTGGTATTTCTTTAGCTTCAATTATCTGTCAAAGTCTGCACTTTAAATTGTTGTCAACTGAAATGCAAGTATTTTCTCTGTAAAACCTTGCAGTTCTAAACTGTTGCTGAGCACCTGTGAGTCATTTCAGACTCACTGAGACCCCGTGTGATGGGATAGAACTCTCTTCTATAGGGCGTCTTAGGTTTTCATCTTTACGGCAGCTACTCACCAAGTCTCTTTCTCCATGGGGCAGCGGCCAACTTTTCCGTTCATAGCCAACCACTTATCCTTCCTTCGCACCACCAGGGATCTTTGCACTGCTCTAATAACTTACACGTTCACTATTGTGTATGAATCTGGAAACGTTTCCAATTCTCATTCATTCTCTGGCTTAGAAGAACAATTACTTCAGACCTTGACTTAGTGACTTCCATGCACTCCCTGAAATAGTGGCCCCCATGTCAGCTAGAAGCCACTGGGAGCCACAATTTCCTTATGTGCCCACCAGCCTCAATTTCCTCACCCTTCCCTGGCCACTCTGTCCCACGGCCTGGGTCCCTCAGCTCTCACCCAAACACATGCTCCCAGAGAGATGGTAAAAGTGTGAGCTGTGTTGGGAGGGTGGGTGGCTGTTGCTGTTTGTGGTTGTTGGTTGGTGTGGTTGTTATTGGTGGAGGTGGCTGACGTTGGTATTTGTTGTTGGTTGGCTGTGGTTGGTAATGGTGGTGATGGTTGGTTGATGGATGATTGGTTGGTGTGGTTGGTATTGGTGGTGGTGGC
>NW_006408536.1:29569018-29570529 GCF_000296735.1 Chrysochloris asiatica
TGGTGATGGTTGGTTGATGGATGATTGGTTGGTGTGGTTGGTATTGGTGGTGGTGGCTGATGTTGGTATTTGTTGTTGGTTGGCTGTGGTTGGTATTGGTGGTGATGGTTGGTTGTTGGCTGATTGATTGGTTGTGGTTGGTATTTGTTGGTTGGGTGTGGTTGATATTGGTGGAGATGATTATTGGCTGATTAGTTGGTGTGGTTGTTATTGGTGGTGGTGGCTGATATTGGTATTTGTTATTGGTTGGCTGTGGTTGGTATTGGTGGAGGTGGTTAGTTGTTGGCTGATTGGTTGGTTATGGTTGTTGGTGGTATTGGCTGATGTTGCTATTTGCTGTTGGTTGGTTGTGGCTATTATCGGTGGTGGTGGTTGGCTGTTGGTATTTGGTTGGTTGGTTGTGGCTGTTTTGGGTGGTATTGGTTGGTTGGAGTTGTTCATTGTGGTGGTTGTCGATTGTACTTATTGGTGCCAGTGGTTGTTGAGTTGCTGTTCTTGAGTGCTGTGGAGTCAGTTTCTACTCCTAGCAATGCCAACTGACAGAACAGAAGTGCCCCGGGATGGCTTCCTGGCTATCATCTCCACAGAAGCAGATCACCGCGTCTGTCTCCTGCAAAGCTACGGGGTGGGTTTGAACCAGAGACCTTTCAGTTATCAGCCCAACCAGGTCCCCCAAAAGTGTGAGAAGGTTGTGCCAGGCAGACTCTAGGCTTGGTGTGCCAGGTCACACTCCAGACTTTTGCTTCAAAGGTACCAAACTGCAGCAAACACAGACACACAAGACTAGGACCCGGAGGTATGGGACCTCTTTTCCAAAACTCATTTGGGGATAGAGTGTTACTGTGGATCGTGTTATCCCACCAACACAGCTACAACTGGGGTCACCAGTGTGTTCTCAGAAACAAGGAATGCCAATGCAGCTAAAGCGTACAGTGTAGCCAACTCACTAGAACAAAGACTGGTTACACCCTACCCACCTGGCCCTAAAGTCTTCTTTGAGCAGGAGTCGGCTTATGTGAAGAGGTGAGTTGAACAGCACTGAAACATCGAGCACCACTCTCCCTCCAGGCAGCTCTTCTAAAAGAACATAGTCACATCTTTGAAATCTGGATTGGACAACTGAGTCGTTCTGTGGTTAAGTAACATTGAGTTGTTTCCGACTCATAATGACCCTGTATAAGTTTTCTGAGGAATGGATAGTGGAGTTAAATCACCTTGTGTTAGCAGTCCAGGGCTTACCTACAAGGCTACATCAGGACATCCGATAATTGAGTGCCAGCTACATCTATGACTCCTGGGTGGTGCCACCTGTTCATGTGCCTACCTACACTTGGTGGTTCAAAGGCAGTCATAGGTGCCTCTGAAGAAAGCCCTGGTAATCTGCTTCCAAAATTCACTGCCCGAAAAACAGGTCTCCTCTGACACACACAGGGCACCATGAGTGGGATCTGCTTATAAAATAAACATCATCCACTGAGAACCCTGTGGAACACAGTTGTACTCTGACACAC
>NW_006408536.1:29570829-29581023 GCF_000296735.1 Chrysochloris asiatica
CTGAGAACCCTGTGGAGCACAGTTCTACTCTGACACACACAGGGACACCATGAGTGGGATCTACTTATGAAAAATCATCCACTGAGAACCCTGTGAAGCAGAGTTCTCCTCTGACACACACAGAGGCATCATGAGTGGAATCTACTTATGAAAAATCATCCACTGAGAACCCTGTGGGCACAGTTCTATTCTGACACACACGGGGGCTCCATGAGTGAGATCTACTTATGAAAAATCATCCACTGAGAACCCTGTGGAGCACAGTTCTGCTCTGACACACACAGATCTACTTATGAAAAACCAACACACCAGAGGTCTACAAATCAGAGTCCACTCAAAGACAACTGAATACCTTATTATTGCATTTAAAGTTGTTCAAAGTTTGGATCTGAGTCTTTTTTTCCATGGCCCTAACCTGCTGCCAGCCCCATGATGGCTCTAGTTCTTGCCCCTCCCAACCTCTTCTCCCCACCTAGTGAGCCTGTGGTGTCAGCCTGCTGGCCTCTCTCCCTGGGGTGCCTCCTCTGTCAGTGTCCCCTGCTTTTCCTTCAACTTCACTCAGACATGATCGCCTTCCGTAGCGCTCCCTGTATTGCCTCCCGCAGCCAGAGTTCATTCATGGGCTCTGCCTGTGGGCTCTGCAGAACTGCAGTTTCACTTCCAATGCAGTTTCTGGAGTCTGACCTGGTGTGGCATAGAAGGGTGCCTGGTTGTTAACTCTGTGTTGACCCCTGAGGGCAGTAATGGTTTCTACCTGGTCCATGGATCACATTCTTTCAATGCAGCAGCATGGAAGCAGAGTGCTGATCGTGAAGGTGGGCTCCCGTGTACATGTCTGGAAGTAAGGTTGATAATCGGAGCGCACCAATTTTACAATTTATAGCCCATCCCCACTGATGCTCTAGCTGCTCTGACTTGCTGGGAGGCTTGCAATGATTTTTCCTTTAGTTCTGAAATTGTTTTGGGGTTCAAGACGCCATTGGCGTTGCCTGTGTCTATGGTTTGATAACATTTTATTAAACTCAGTTATTCCTGGTGTTGCTGTTAAGCATTTGGGCCGCTAACTGTAAGGTTGGTTGTTTGAACCCACCAGCAGCTGGGTGGAGAAAGATGAGACTGGCTACTTCTGTAAAGATTTACAGTCTTGGAAACCCTTCGTTTGGGACAGTTCTACTCAGGCCTTACAAGGTCACTGTGTGTTGAAACTGAATCAAAGTCAAGGGGGTTTGTTTTTGGTTTTAAAGGATAGTATGTCTTTGAAAACTCCCCTCACTGCAGTTTTGTTTGAATTATCTTATTTTTCCATTGTTGTTGTTAACTTCTGTAGTGTTGGTTCGGACTCATAGCAACTCCGTATAGGGTTTCCGAGGAGCGGCTGGTGAGTTCGAACCACAGAGCTTGTAGCTCATACAGACCTTGCAGTCTAGTGTTTATCCTACGGCATTTGGAAAAGACTCTTCAGTATTTTCAACCCCAAAGTGTCATTCCTCTAACAAGCCGAGGGAAACATAATACATGAAAAAATAGTCTTGCTGTGTCCAATAGAGGCTTGTAATGGAGTTGGAACAATAGTGGTAAGAAGAGGTTTGGTAGGAATGAAATAAAAGGCGAGCCAGGATTGGCCCTCACTAAATGTGTGGGGCTCAAATACAAATCAGCACATGACCTGAGATTTTAGCACAGTTGCCCTACGGGTCATACGGCAATTACAATCTAGGTTTTTCAGTGTGTGTGTGAGTTGCCAACAGCAGAACCAGGGTATTTCTTGCACAGCATTTCCAAGTCATCGTGTGGAATCCCTGGTGGTACCAATGGCTAAACGCTAGTATACTAGCCTAAAGGTTTAAAGCTATCTGGAGGCACCTGACTATCGACTTCAAAAGGACACAGTCTTAAACCCCTAAGGAATACAGTTCTATGCTTTCACACATGGGGCGTGGGCTCAGTGACAACTAATGATGGGGGCGTGTGGGATTATTAATGTTGTGTGTGGTATCACATGGAGTCCTGCTGTGGCCCTATAGAATAAGCACTCAACTGCAAGGCCAGTTTGAAGCACAAAGTTGGTGTTTCAAACTCACCTGCCACTCCTCCGAAACTCTACACAGGGTTGCTATGAGTCCGAACCAAGTCTACATCACTTAACCACAAATAGTATCGTATCAATGATGAGTATGATATCAATTCTGCCTGGCATAGACTGCCCGAAGAATGAAAAGCGTGTGTTCAAAGAAGTAAAGCCACAATGCTCCTTAGAATCAACAGTGCTGGACCATCTCTCAGTTTCGGCATGTGATCAGGAGGGACCAGTCCCTGGAGAAGATAGCATGCTGGGTCAAGTAAAGGGTCAATGAAAAAGACCCTCACTGAGATATACTGACAGACACAGTGGCTACAACAATGGGCTCAAACAGAACCACAGTTGTGAGGATGGTGTCGGACCGGGCAGGGCAGGACTTTGTTCTGTTGCACACTGGGAAATGACTTGAAGGGATGGAACAGCCACAACATGGGGCCTTAAGATGCCTCCGTCTGTATTAGTTACTACTGCTGCCTACCAAATTAGCACAGTCTGAGTGAGGGAACCAACAGCCATTTGTTAACCTACTAGGTCTCAGTTTACAGGTCCAGGCATGAATGAGCTGGGTGCTATGCTCTGGACCTCACCAAGAGGAAACCAAGGAATGGGCTAGGCTGTACCATCCATCATCTGAAGGCCTTACTGTTAGTTGCTGTCAAGCCTACTGTGACTTATGCTATCGCCCTGCGCTCCAGTGTGGAACTGCCTCATCTTTACAGAAGCCACTGTCTTGTCCTCCCATGATGCTGCTGGGTGAATCGGAACCACCAACCTTTCAGTCAGCAGCCGGAATCCACGTCTAACCTAAGCTCATGTGGAGCGAACACTTCTATCGGATGTGAGCCAGGAAGGGGTCAGACAGGACAGAGCACTTGAGCAGGTTCTGAAGAAGGGCTGCAGGTGGCAGAGGAAGTGCACCGGGCAGAAAGGAAGAGCCTGCTCGGATATTCTGAAGGGGGCGCTGCAGGGCGTGGGCTTGGGTGACCCTGGACTCTGGAGATACAAGGCCCTGGCAGGGAAAGGTTGCAAAGGGCACGATGGCTTCCTCAAAGGACTAATCAGTCAGGACTTTATGAGACAAATCAGGCTGAGGTGCTGAGGGCTCAGAGACAGCCGATGAAGAATAAAGACTGTGAAGTTCTTTGTTGTCCTTTGCATTTCAGTCCTTCTACACGCTGATCTAAGATTTGAGCATTCCATTTGCATCTCTGCTTTCAGCAGGTTTGGGGAAATAAGCCCTTTTATCACAGGTTGCTTTGTTCTGAGACAACACACTAGGACGATGACAAACCCCCTTGTTTATGCAAGAGGCATACTATTCAGTTTCTAGGCTGGCAGAAAAGGATTTACGGTTTAATAGCTTAATTGAGATTAATGACCGAGATGTGTTCTCATTGATTTCTAGGTTTTATAGTAGGAAAGCTGTTAGTGAATAAAACACTCCATTTTCCAGGTGAGAAGGACAAAAGGGCACCCAAACAAACTAGCCGTTTCACGTGAGCCGCTTCCAGCTCAGGACAGCACCATGGACAGAGGGAAACTGTTCCATAGGGCTTTCTTGGCTGGAATCTTTATGGAAGCAGATCACCAGGCCTTTCTTCTGCTGCACCTCTGGGTGGCTTCAAACCACCAACCCTTAGGTGAGTGCTGCTGTTGTTAAGCCTCCCAGTGAAAACCATATGCACCATCCTTGGGCCTATCAGGGTGCCCAGTTACACTGGTGGGCTGGGGTCCACAAGAGCTGGCTCCAGACCAGGCCTGCACTTGAGACCAAGATGCCCTTGGCTTCTGCTGCCTGCACTTTCCTGGCACGTGAAATGGGGATAACGATTCCCATTCTGCCTTTCAGATCAAACAGCAACCGGAAAAACATCATCCTACATGTCAGTTAAAACTGTCTCTCTGCTGGACGTGGCCATCTTTTTGATATCTGCATGTTTTTAAGTCTTCCTTTCTGACCTTTGGGAATGAATCCTGAATAACGTCACATAAAACACGCTCGTCAGTTCCCATACGACTTCCAAAACATATCAGGGACCGTCCTTCCTGCAACTGTGTGTCTTCAGGCTGTTCCATTTCAGATTTTCTGAGTACGGCTTTCTACACAGCACAGTGCATGTGGAGATTGGTGTTGGCTGCACACAATTGGGCCTGTGGGGATGATATTCCCTCGTACGGATGTTAAAGCAATACTGAGGACTCCTGCACGTGCGGGCCCACGTCGGTCCCAGAGCACGGCAGTGAAGTGAGCCACTCCTGGTCTGGTTTGCTGTTGCACATGGAAGTCATGTTACACAATACTGTAGTCTATGAAGTGTGCAGTAGCTTGGTGGAACCATTTGAACTATTATAAGAATAACCTAGATGGGACACGGAGACACACAGCTGGATCACTGGCACAGACAGATGTGTTCTGGGCCGGGCTGCCACAGCTGTCCATGTGAGACCAATGCAGTGCCTACGACACAGGGAAGCACAGCAAAGAGAGGCAGTCCAGTCGGTCTGGGTTAGCATGCTCGGGCTGCCAGAATGGCATCCACAAAGTTGTTTAGTTGGTTCTGACTGATAGCCACACTGTATAGGGGTTTCACTGTATGGGGAAGCAGAAAGTTACATTTTCCTCCTGTGGAGCAGCTGGTGGGTTCAAACCACTGAGTTTCTGGTTCATAGTCCAGTGAGCATCGTACAGGGCCACCACAAAGTTGCTTGGAAAGAGTGTGTTGTTAGTGAACATGAAGTCTTATTGGAGCAGGAGCAAGGTGGATTGTATCCATGCAATTTGCATCTTTACGACAAAGGAGAAGAGACAGACAGACAGGTGCAGAGGGAAGATGCCGATACTCTGCTCTTGTGAGTGCTGTTGAGTTGGTTCCGACTCATGGCGATCCTGTATGTGGTTTCTGAGGAGCAGTGGGCAGATTGGAACAGCTGACCTTGTGGTTTGCAGTTCAGTGGGGATCCCACAGTGCCACACCAGGAGCCCGTCACAAAGTAGGTGGCGTTTGTAAGCAGTCATGGCCTCACAGCTCTAGAGGTGAGGAGTCCAAACCCAGGATATCAGCAGGTCCTACTGTCCCTGAAGGCTCTGGGGGGAAACGTGTCCTGTCTCCTGCAGCCTCTAGTGTCTGCGAGTCCCAGGCATGGCTTGACGTTTCCTAGATTGGAGCAAGAAGTCTTGGCGTGGTGCTGTATGTAGGGTCAGCACTGGACCGCTAACCACAAGGTTGGTGGTTCAAACCCGCCAGCCGCTTCTTGGAAACGCTATACAGGGTCGCTATAGGTCAGAATTAAGTCCACAGAACTTAACAAGAGCAGAGCATCTTCACAAAGGCATCTTCCCTCTACACCTGTCTGCCTGTCTGTCACTTCTCCTTTGTCATAAAGATACCAACTGGACGGGATATAAACCCACCCTGCTCCAACAGGACTTCACGTTCACTAACAACACCCACAAAGACCCCCTTTCCATGCAGGGACACATTCACAGGTGCCTGGGGTTAAGACTGCAGTGTGGCTCTATTGGTGGAACACCCATTGCACCACTTGGATTGCCTATAAGGGAATGACCACTTTATGTAGTTCTAAAAAAATAATGCATACCTTTTTAAAGTGATCTTGATCATATTTGTGGTGGTGGTGTTGCTGTTGTTATGTGCTGTCGGTTCAGTTGTGGCTCTTAGTGACCTTGGATAGGGTCTCCAAGGAGAGGCCGTTGCTTTCAGAACCGCTGACCTTTCGGGTAGCAGTCCAAGGCTCATCCTACAGCGCCACACCAGGACTCCTCAGACTGTGAAGACAGCCACTATCTGCCTATAGTGGTTCCATCTGAGCGGGCATTTGCAAACACGAGGTCAAATTCCGTAATATTAGGTATAAGAATTAGCATCACAGGGCTTTGTGGGAAAGTATCTAATTTCTAGTCAAGGTTGGATTTCATTTATACTTTCATAAATAAATTATGCCTGTCATTTCCATTAGACACAAATCTTACTCTAAATCATTACAAAACATCTCTGAGGATCTCGGGACATCCCCTACGTTCCACTGCAGATATGAATATCATTCACTGAAGTGTTAGAAAAATTGATCAATAGAGCTTACAGAGTGTGTCAGCATTTGGAAATATAAAAATGTTGTAAAGCAAAAATCCCCAGGGGAATGACAGTCACTGCGGGGAATATAATTCTTACCTACATTCATGCCTGGTTTAGGAAATTCCCTGAAAGTTAAAAAAAAAAAAATTCATTTTAGGATTTCTTTATACCATAATACAAAATATTAAAACCAACCTAAGTACTGAAGGTTTAAAAATAGAAGGAAAGAAAGAAAGGAAAAAAACAAACAAACAAACAAACAAAAAACAGTTCCTATGGATAACCTTAGGGCAAACAGCCAGTGTAGTCACCATCGGATCACAACCTGGCAGGTTGATGAATCCCTCAGGTTGCAAGATGCTCAAAATATGACTGGGGAAGAGCTGTCCCCTCAAAGCAGAGTTGACCTTAATGACACTGATGGCGGAAAGCTTTTAGGACCTTCATTCGGTGATGAGACACAGCTCAAAATCAGACGCAATAGCTGCAAACATGGATTACTAATAGGAATGTGGGATGCAGGACGGATGATCCAAGGAAAAGTGCACATTGTCAAACATGACTGGAATGTGTGGAATGGAAAATTGAGGATCTGCTCTATAGACCTTCATTCAATTTACAATAGAAAGTTAAAAAACAAACAAACAAAAGAAAATCCAAAAACTGTACACCAAAAAATACTACAATGCAATTGTGAGAACCAGAAATTGATGGGATTACCTTGTTTTTCCTAGTCTTGCAAGTTTTCCGCCTTTGACAGGGTTCAATCTTAATAATTTTCCTACGATTTTTTTGTTTTTTGGTGAGTGTGTGGAAAATATTTGGCTGTTCCTTCTCTGACAGCTTTCTGCCTTATACAAGTTCCAACTTTTGAATGTTTCACTGTATAACGATACATATTTGAAAGTATACCCTGGAGCAACTTTAAGCCTCTCTTATGCGTCCCTTTTGCTACACTTTATATATTTTTATATTGTTTGATTTTTTATTACAATGAACAGTTTATAATTTATAATTTAAATTTTAAAAAAATTAACAGGATATTTAGAATGAAATAAAAAACCAAAAGATGAAATGGAATGCATGAAGATCACTATCCTAGGCATTGGTGAGTTGAAATGGATTGGAATTGACCATGTTGAATCTGACAATCCTTTAGTTTACTATGCTGGGGATGAGAAACTGAGGAGGAATTGTGTTGCACTCATCATCGAAAGAAGAATTGATGCCTTTGAGTTGTGGTGTTGGAGGAGAATACTGAACGTGCCATGGACTGCCAAAAGAACCAATAGATCTGTTTTGGAAGAAGTGCAGCCAGAGTGCTCCTTGGAGGCCAAGATGGCTAAGCTTCGTCTCTCATACTTTGGACACATTGTCCGGAGAGAACAGTCGCTGGAGAAGGATGTCATGCTGGGTAAGGTGAGGGTCAGAGAAAAAGAGGAAGACCCTCAACGAGATGGATCAGCCAGGTGGCATCATTGATGGTGTCAAGTGTGGCAGCGGCAGTGAGGTTGGCCCAGGATCGGACATTGTTTTGTTCTGCTGTGCATGGGGTCGCTATGAGTTGGTTCTGACTCGATGGCACCTGACAACAACAACATCATCGAAAGAGCATTTCAAGATCTGTCTTGAAGTTCAATACTGTCTGTGATAGGATAATATCTATATGCCTACAAAGAAGATGAATGAATACAACTATTACTCAAATGTATGCACCAACCACGAAAGCCAGTAATGATGGAATTGAAGACTTGTACCGACGTCTTCAGTCTGAAATTGATCAATCATGCAAACAATATATATTGATAATTACTGGCATCACACTCAATGCCAAAAAGAGCATTTCAAGATCTGTCTTGAAGTACAATATTGTCTGTGATAAGATAATATCCATATGCCTACAAGGAGGCCCAATGAATACAACTAGTATTGAAATTTATGCACCAACTACTAAAGCTGAAGATGATGAAGGTGAACAGTTTTACCAACTTCTTCCAGTCCAAAGTTGATTCAGTATGCATTCACGATGCATTAATAATAACCAGTGATTATAATGTGAAAGTTGGAAATAAGGAGGTAGGACCAGTAGTTGGAAATACGGACTTGGTGATAGAAATGGCGATGGGAATCTCATGATAGAAGTTAGCAAGACGAACAATTACTTGATTGCAAACACTATATTTCAACAACGTAAATGGTGACTGTATTCATGGACCTCACCAGATGGAGCACACAGGAATCAAACATACTACCTCTGTGGGAGAAAAATGATTGAGAAGACAAAATAAGGTTAGGGGCTGATTATGAACAGATCAGGTGCTCATCTGCAAGTTCAGGCTGAAACCGAAGAAAATTAAAACAAGTCCACAAGAGCCAAAAGCTGACCTTAAGTATGATGCTGATGTTGTTATTAAGTGGTATTGAGTCGGTTTTGACTCCTCGGGACCAGGTATAAGGTTTCCGAGGAGTGGCTGGTGGGTTTGAACTGCTGACGTCGAGGTTAACAGTCCAGTGCTGATCCTTGAGTGTGTTGTTGTTAAGTGTCCTCGAGTCGATTCTGACTCAGAGTGACGGTGTGTAGGGTTTCTCTGAATTCAGAGAGCGTCACAAGAACAGATTTGATGCAGTACATACAGTGACTAGAGACCAGAAAGCCGTGGGACGAAACACAGCAACAACATCATTTTGAAGAAAAACCGAGGTCATTAAAAAGATGGGAGAGAAAAGAAAAGTCTAAGGAACTTGAAAAGAAACCAAACTAGCTGTCACTAAGTGGATTCCAGCTCATGAAGATCTCATGTGTGTCAGAGTAGAACTGTGCTCTGCAGAGTTTCCAGGGGTGTAACCTATAGGAAGGAGGTCAGCAGGCTTTGCTTCCTCTGCATGAGTTCAAATTATCAGCCTTTCAGCTGGCAGTCAAGCGCTTAACCATTTGTGCTGCACTGGGACATAACAGGAGAGAAATAACAACTGTTTCTCCAGCCACCATTCATCCATCAGTTTGTCATAATGTGGTGGCTTGTGTGTTTCTGTGATGCCAGAAGCTATGCCGCCAGTATTCCAAACACCAGCAGGATCACCACCCAGGGTGCACAGGCATCATTGGAGCTTCCAGACTAAGACAGACTGGGAAGGAGGCAAGGCAAACGACTTCTGAATGTCTAGCCACTGAAAACCTAGCAGAGGGCCATTGCCAGCGATAATGCCGGGAGATGAAACAAATCTGCATTGGTTAAATCTATGCACTGGTGGTGTATCTGTTCCAGCAGCAAGCAGAGCAGTGGGATGCTTCCCCAAAGATGACCTTTATGACAACAAACAGAAATGCACGAATGGGAAACCCTAAAGTCTCAGGTTCAAACTCTAGCCATGGGAGCCAGGTCAAAACTGCTGACCTGAACAAGTAGGGCAGCGATTGATGATAGCCACTGAAGGAGACAGAGGGAAATGATTCCTGGTTCTCAACATGACTGATATCCAGATCAGTTACAATTCAGGAGGCTTGAGGACCGAGGGCTCCAAGTTTGAGAAATCTGGTGGAATCTAAAAGCAAACCAATCCGTTTGGGATCTATGTTCTTGAAACATGGTCGGTTTCCAGTATGTACTCAAACGGAGGTGTGCTTGACAATGTATGAATTTTACATTCGGTGTTTTTCTGTATTTGTCAAGCTTGGTACATACTTTTTTTTTTTTTCCCTACCCTAGACTTAAAACATATCAAATGAAAATCAAAACCAAATAAAGGACATGTGAATAATATATATCCCCACATACACACACACAGAAATGGCAACAGATTGAATTATGACCTGCAAAAATGGGTGTGTTAAATGCTTCCATCTAGGCCGCTGGTTATAACCCCAGTTAGGAATGGGTTATCTTTGGTACTCAGAGTAGGCAGGACTAGTGTGAGATATATCTTGAGTCAGTTGCTTACACGATACAGAAAGAACAGATGGGGCAACAAGGAAGCAGAGATGTGGAAGATGGATGATAAGCCACTTAGAGATTTCCTGAG